>NW_004443958.1:6055169-6104110 GCF_000243295.1 Trichechus manatus latirostris
TCGCCTGCTCCCGAAGGGATGAGACCAGTGGAGTATCTTAGATGGCCGCTCACAGGCTTTTAAGACCCCAGGCACTACTCACCAAGGTAGAATGTAGAGCATAGTCTTTATAAACTGTGTCATGCCAGTTGAGCTAGATGTTCCCCAAGACCATGGTCCCCAGAGCCCTCCACCCAGCAATTCAGTCCCTCAGGGAGTTTGGATGTGTCTATGGGGCTTCCCATTGTATTTTTTTAAGAGAATATCTCTCTTCTTAGGAAATATCTATGGAAATTTTTGCTGTTGTTGTTAGGTGCCGTAAGTCAGTTTTGACTCATAGAGACTCATATTTAGGAGCAGGTAAATGGCCGTGATGTATGTAATTTACACTCAAATGGTTCAAGGTGAAAAAAAAAAGAGGGAGGGAGAGACAGAGACTACAAACGATAAAGCAAATTGAGTAAAATGTAAAAAAAAAAAGTGAATCAAAATAAAGGGTACACAGAATTTGTTTTTGCAATTTTTTTAAGTTTAAAATTATTTCCAAATAAAAAGTTAAAAGAAAAAACAAAGTAATGGTGGATCAAACTGCTGGTGCCTTTGTACAAATTCAGGTAGTGCCAGCAAAGTGTACAAGTAGCCTTCGTATTGTAGTCTTCACCTCGTACACACAAATATTTTTTTAATATTTAGTTTAAAATGTCTTTGATGAAGCAATAAGTTTTTTTTTTAAATTTTGTTAAACCTGAGCTCTGCATACATATCTTTTCAATATTCTTTGTGCCAAAATGGGAAATATGCATAAAGCACTTTTGCCGCATGCTGAACTATGATGGTCATGTTCAGGAAAAGAATTCATGCAACTATTTGAGATCCGAGCTAGACTAGCTTACTTTTTTTCCATGGAATTCCATTTTGGCTTGAAAGAACAACTGACAAACTATAGTTTTTCAGACCTGCGTATTTGGCAGATGCTTGTTCAAAAATGAGTGAAATGAGGCTCAGAAAACAGCTGACAGTATTTGGTGCTGATGATGAAATTTCAGATTTCATGTAAAAATTAGAAAACTTGTACCCGCCATAAAGAGCATGACTGCTTCCTGATGCTTAAATACTTCTCTGATGAGGTCGGTGGTGATACTGATGACAATACTTTTTTATATTGTAAATGAAATGCATCAACATTTGGAGCCCATATTTTCCAAATGACCATGCATGAGGATATAAAATCATACATGAGTTAAAGACGCATTCAAAGTGCAAGAAAGTCTGATGGATTTTACTTTAACATAGTATGAAAAGGCCATTGATATGGTTTCAGATATTTAAGAAACTATTACTTGTTGAATTTTGGTGTAGTATCAAAGAAGAATATCCACAGTTATCTAAGAGTGCCGTTAAAATACTCCTTCATTTTCCTACTACATGTCTGTATGAGTCCAGCTTTTCTTCATTACTTCAACCAAAAGAAAATATTTCAAGAGAGTGAATGCAAAAACAGGAGAATCTGGCTGTCTTCTAATAAGCTAGACATTAACAGATTTACAAAAATATATAAAACCACACACCTCTTCCCACTAATTTTTTTGTTGTAGAAAATTCTTATTTTCATTTTAAAAATACACAATTTATGTTTATATGAAGTGAGCTTATAATTTTTAAATAAATTATTATTTTTTTAAATTTCTAATATGGTACCTTTGAGCTCTTTGAGGTCCTCAAATAATTTTAAAAGAGTATAAAGGGGTCCTAAGACCATTTTGTGAGGGCCCTGGTAGCATAATGGTTAAAGTGCTCAGGCAGTTTGAACTCATCGGCCGCCTTTGGAGAAGATGTGGCAATCTGCTTCTGTAAAGATTTAGAGCCTTGGAAACCCTGTGGGGCAGTTCTACTCTGTCCTATAGGGTCACTATGAGTTGGAGTCGACTTAGCAGCAATGGGTTTGGTTTGAGTAAGACCATTTTGTGTTATCTTGATAGGATGGATGGTAAACCCAGGTGCCTGCCCTCCCACTAGAGCAGCTGCAATGGTACTGGGAAGCTATCTCTATAGGTGTTTTCCTTCACCATACCATACAGTCAAGGATGGGCACAACTCCTACGCTTGGCCAGTTGGACTTCCTCTTGAAAGATTTTAGTTCTTGAATGAAATGAAGCTACAGGGGAAAAAATTCTAACTTTTGCGACCACCTGAAGTCAGTTGGCTCCTTTCTGTTCCAAGCCTGGTTGTTCAGCCTTCCTTTCCATCCTATGAGGTCTCTTATAGCCAGACAATGCATTTCTTTTTTTCCCCTAATTTAGCCAGCAGAAGTTTTTGTTGCTTGCAACCAAGAAACCTTAACGATATACTAACTCCTTGCTTTAACCCAGAAATGACTTCTCTTTTTGTTTCTTCCATGCTGTAATTCTGCTTTCTACATTCTCTGTGTTCTGGTTCACTAAGCTTTGTTCTTTGCCTTAGGATGATGGCCAAGAGAGCTATAGTCTGCCTCTTCTGGTCAATCTTAATAACTGGGATCCTGGCTAAAAACGGAATCTCCATTAGTGAGAAACATGGCTGCTAAGACACTTCCTGTTTATCATGGATAAATTAATTCCTTTTTGCCTGGAGATAGTCAGGTCATTTCCTGTGTAACCAATCAAAGCCCATTTGTTTTGTTTTTGCTTTCGCTTTTTTTTTTTTTTTTTTTGGTTGTTTGTTTTTTAATTTACTTGAGTGAAAACACTTTTGAGACCTAAAAGGTATTCTAAAAATAACTCACTATATTTTTGTTGTCATAAGTATTGTTATAGGTAAATGAAGAAATAACGGGACCTTATGGTGGCATGGTTGTTAAGAGATTGGCTGCTAACCAAAAGGTCGGCAGTTTGAATCCACCAGCCACTCCTTGGAAACCCTATGGGGCAGTTTTACTCTGTCCTATAGGGTTGCTAGGAGTTGGAACCAACTCAACAGCATCTAACAACAACAACATGGTGGTAATAGTAAAAAAAAAAATACCATTTTAGAACCAGAATAAAGAATTACAGTTCTAACTTTTTAACTTACTCAGGGTATGTCATTGAGCAAGGACTAGATGATGTTATAAGTTCCTTCTAGTTCTGTTGTTGTTATTGTTAGATTTCTTCGAGTCAGTTGTGACTAATAGTGACCCTGTGTACAACAGAACAAAACACTGCCCAGTCCTGTGCCATCCTCACAATCATTGCTATGTTTGAGCCCATTGTTGCAGCCACCGTGTCAATCCATCTCCTATTTATGTAATTTAAAGTACAGAAAAGCTTCACCAACTATCATTCCCTGCTCCATGTCTCCCTAAACAAAAACTGATGCCACCTTATCTCTACTAGTGCTGCCTAGTGGTTAATGGCACAGGCCCTGGGTGCAGCTATACAGGGACCCCAACCTGAACTAAGTGAACTCATCTCTCTTAGTGTCAATTTGCTTATCTGAATAATGGAAATGATGATATCAAGTTATTGCTATGTGGATTAATAAGGTCATGTACACAATTCATTTATTTATTTTTATATATAATTTTATTTTTGTTGTTGAGAATATACACAGCGAAACATACACCAATTCACAGTTTCTATCTGTGACATTTAGTGGCATTGCTTACATTCTTCAAATTGTGTAACCATTCTCACCTTCTTTTTCTGAGTTGTTCCTCCCCCATTAACATAAATTCACTGCCCCCTAAGTTTCCTATCTAATCTTTCGAGTTGCTGTTGTCAATTTGATCCCATAGAGATAATTCTTAAAAGAGCATAATGCCGAAGGCAGATATTTTTTATTAGTTAAGCTAAACTATTGTTTGGTTTTAAGAAGACTTCAGAGGATATTTTTAGTTTAAGATTTAAAGATTATCTCAGGGAAATAGTTTCAGGGGTTAATCCAAACTTCACGGCTCCAGGAACACACACTGCATTTAGTACAGAGCCTGTAATAAAGCAAATGCTTAATAAATGGTAGCCACATTGCCATTATAGCTATAGCTGAATGTAATCTCCACAGATTATGGTCATCCTGCCACTGAATACGTTTTTGTAGACTGCTTGCTATTTCTTCTGTAATTCTAAATGCATTTTATCTACAACTCAGAAAGAGTTAGGCTAAATTTATCACACTTTGCATAGAATCAGCAAAAACAGTGATAGGATCTGCTGTCACTGAGTAATGCCGTATATTTGCAAAGGATCAGAGTTTCTTGCAAAGGAATGGAGGGATTCAGAACCCCATTTAGAAGAGCTCCTTGGCTTTGGAAACGTCATCTGTTTGCTGCCCTTCAGTCCATCACTCCACTGAGAGGTGGCTCAGGTAACAAGAGTGCTTCATGGGCAAACAGCACACATTAAAAGAGACTGCTTCTCAGGACTTGTTTGTCTTGTACTTCACTCTATCCCCAACACTCAGAAAGGTGTCTGGCACATAGTAAGTGTTCGATAAATATTTGTTGAATGAGTACAAGAGTAAATGGGGCATTTGCCAGCCTACACCCAGGTTTTAATGAAAGGAAGTCTCAGAACACATCCAGCCACACAAATTGACATTGGCAGCCAGCAGAAAACAATCACACAAGAAGGTTTGGAAGCTCGGTGGACTCCCAGCTCTCTGTCCTTTTTGAGGCTCAGAAAATACTTTGTGCAAAAGCATCACCAGGGCAAAGGCAATAACATTCCAGAACCATTTAGGAATCAAGAACAAACAAAAAAAAAAGGGTGGGGGGGGGGCTGCTTCTCATCTTTAAAGCAAAATATGCAATTATATAGTCACGTCCTGAGTCCTGTCTAGCATAGAAATCTCTCTAGGTATTGAGAAGAAACCATAACCATCAGTGAAATGCAGCATTGGTGAGGTCAACTTTGATGACCCCAAGTGCCCCATCTTGACTAGTAGTCTGCCGTCTTTTCCAAAACTCTCGATTCTTTTCTTTTTCGTTTCAGTGATATGGATACTGAGACTTGGGTGGTAAGGCAATATGCCTAAGAACCCAAATTAGTTAGTATCAATTAAGCTGCTTTCTGAGGCAAGTAACAGCAGTAATGATCCAAACAGCCTCAAACAATTAGGAAATTTACTGGCTCACATAATTGCAAGTTCAGAAGTGGTACATAATTCAGGGTTATTCTAGAAGTTGGAGGACAAGAACTAGTGATGGACTTAGATTCGTTCTGTCTGACATCCACGGTTTCAGTGTTACCCTAAAGATGGCTCCTTTCATGGTCAGGGGATGGTGACTTCTTTCACAGACAGTCCTAGAAGGTTGAGCAAAATCTTTCTCAGAAGCCCCCTGTAGATCCCTGTAGATCTCAGTGGCCGAATTTGGGTTCACATGCCCATTTATGAACCAGTCATTGGCAAGAGGGTGGGGGAATGGATCAGATTATCTTAAGCCAATCAGGCACACTCCTTAACCACACAATTGCTGCCCTTTTAAGGAGGAAGGCAGCATGAATGCTAGGTAGGCAATCTACAATGTCTACTGCGGTGACCTGGCTGCAACATGAACCAGAAGGGCCTCATACCGTTTCCTGTCTACCAGGCTATTTCCCATCTGAAGAAACATTAAAACTTACAAGACAAATAAACAAGGAGATAGTCATATCACTAAAAAACATTTTGCCTTACAAAAGGGCAGCAAGATTTCTTTAAATAGTGAAGTTCTCAACAATAATTAAAAGAGGCTACAATATAGAAAGTTCTGGTTTTCCTATGACTCTCTAGAATAAGTCATTAATGTCAAGTGAGGTACTTCTGTATGAAAACTACCTCCTCCCTTGTCCCACTTTTCAGTACATTAAATGTAATTGAGACTACTCCAGGAACACTAGAAGCCACTATTTCATTTCAAGCAGTATTTGTTCTGCTCATTAAAGTAGATACATTACACTTAATAAAATCTCAGTAAGCTTTCGGCATGCATTCTCAGAAGGAGACCTTCATGACTGCCAACCTTGGCCTCTGCGCTACAACGCATGCCCTGAGACTTGGTGGGGAAGTGCTGGGGAAGCTACAGCACTTACCTACAGATGATTTGGCACTGGGGGCTATTTTTTTGGAACCTAATTCTCTGGGCAATTGATCCTGGTCCTTTGGCTCTAATCATTATCTTCTTTAGGTTTTGTAGTAGAAGAGCACCTGAGCCAAATGAAGGAATTAGAATCATACTCAGTCTCCCCTGAACCTTGATCTCCAGTCCACGAGGGTCCACTGAGAGAGTTCCATATGCATCCCACAGCACTTAATATATTAGGTAGACTAGAGCATATGGGTTTCCATAGGGCAGAACAAGACAACGCAGGAAAGAGAAGGGGTAAAGTCCAGAAAAAAAGGATAAAGGGGGCAGTGAGTGATTCCCAAATCCAATCAATAACCTAAATCCCAAATCCATCCCCAAAGCCGTTTCTCCCTCTGAATTCTCTTATTCTGTAAATGTCTTTACCATCTGTCAGTCACTCAAGCTTGAAGCCTCCAAGTCAGATATGATTTTCCCTTTTCCCTCATCCCGCATTCTTAATCAACTGTCAAGACCTGTCAGTTCTATCTCCTTGACTGCTCTCTGCCTCTTCCTCTCCATTCTCCTTGCTGTCACCCTAATTCAGGTGCTCGTTAACTCTTGCTTGGCCGTATAACTGGTGTACCCACCTCCTATCTCTCTGCTGTCCAAACCACTCTACTTTTTGCCAGATTGATTTTCATAAAGCACAGCTCCAATTCTGTCACTCTCCATCTTGGAAAACTTCCATGAGTCCTCTTTTCCTACAAAAATAAATCCCAAGTCCCGATCCTAGCTTGTGGAGCCCTGACGGCTCAGTGGTTAAGAGCTCGTCTGCTAACCAAAAGGTCAGCAGTTTGAATCCACCAGCCGCTCCTTGGAAACCCTATGGGACAGTTCTACTCTGTCCTATAAGGTAGCTATGAGTCAGAATTGACTCAACAGCAATGAGTAATGGGTACAACCCTAGCATTCTAGACCCTTGGCTTTCTGACATCTCAGCCTCACCTTTTAATGTGTATATTCATTCACATAGGATTTCTCAGGATTCCTTAAGTAAACCCAATATATTCTTCTCCGGCTCCTACCCCAGCATCTCTATGTATCTGGTATCATTCAAATCTCCACTTCCACTTGCCATCTATCCACTAAGATCCAATTTTAATTCCAAGCCCTTCTTATATCCATGTACTCACCAATTGTGTGCTCTCTTCTCTGAAAGTCTAGAACATATTACATTTCTCCTATAGTATTAAAACTTCTATTTTCAAGTGTAAGTCATAGCTTTCCTACTTCTACTCATTTATTCATATATTCATTCATTTAACAAATATTTGTTAAGGCACTGGTACACAATAATGTACAAAATAGACCAAAAAAATCTTTGCCCTCTTAGAGGTTACATTATCTAGGAAAGACAAATAATAATAAGATTAAGAAGAAAAACTGTTAATACATTGGGTAGTGGTGAGTGCTAAAGAGGAACTGTAAAGCAGGCAAGCAGATAGGAAGTGTCAGCATGAAGTGCATGAAATTTTTGATAGAGTGGCCAGAAAAGGGTTCACTGAAACGGTGACTTTTGAGTGAAGTTCTGAAGGGAATGAACCATGTAGATTATCTGAGAGGAAGAGCAGTCAAGGCAGACTGAATAGTAAATACAAAGGCCTTAAAGCAGGAGCTTGTCCAGCATGTTTAAAGAAAAGCTGTGAGACCTAAGTGGAAATGAACAAGGGCTGAGTAATAGAGTGTCCCTGTAGGCAACTGGTTTCCTTCAGAGTGAGCATGCCAATAGAGAGCATTCTGGATGGCCAAGGTGGAAGGACACAATAATATTATGTCCTAGCCTCAGAATTCTCAGAAGGTCAATTCATGGCATATGATTGATCAAGCAGATTCAAGGAGAGAGAAATGGGCATTCAGAGAAGAAAGAAAACGTGCAGTAGATGATCTCATTCCAACTAGCAGATTCAAGGCTGGATTTCACAATTTGAAAGTTTTGTCTGTTTCTGGGTTGCCTCCAGTCTAGCCCTTTGAGGGGTCTCACTAAGAGTTTGGGTATTAAACATGCCCCTCTTCCTTTGTGGGTCCTGGATTGCAATTAGTGTCTCCTCAGTGCTGGGATATGTGAAAAGCTCTACTTGGTTTTGTTCTGTGACTGTTACTAGATTTCTTGGCCATTTCCCTTGTCTCCAGAATCTCAGTGTCTCAAGTCATGGCTGCCTTAGTAGCCCCTATCCTAATTTTTGTATCTTCAGCACCATGAGATTTCCAAAAGCTCTGCTGGATTCTCTGCCTCTTGTGGTGTTTCTCTGCCCACCTTCTCAGCTCTTCACCCTGAAAAACTTAAGAATAGGCAAATGCAGGGGACAGAATCTTGTGCTCACATCATTAAGGTTCCCTCTTCTCTGAATCCAGGCCCCTCAAGTCTAGGCTGCCTTGAAAGGTCTTCCATTTCTTCAAACAGATTTTTGTGCTTTTATAGTTGTTCTTGATGTTAGGTGAGGTCCACTACAAAGCTACACTGTCATAGTCAGAAGGGAAAATCCATAGCCTTTGATTTGAACTCTTCGCTCTGGCTTACCTGTCACACCACATTATGTTCTGTTCCTGATCATTCTATTCTCTTATCTTGTGGTATATTTCCACCACATGGAATCTTATTCTCCTTTCACCCATTCTCCAGCTTTCATATGGGCCATGATACCCCTGATCCACCTGGATCATGATGTTCTGCCCCTTAATGTGGACATTGTCTATGCTTCTTCTAGTCTTCCCAGGAAAATATCTTGCCAGAAGACATCTAGGCCCAGGACTTAGGTTGACTCCTCTCCAATGGCTTCTATTCTAGCTCATCCTGGTCTGTAGAGTAGGACCAGAGCATAAGCCACTACCAATGTCCTTCACATCCCACCCACGGCAGAAGCGATGATAAAATATGTTTTGGTTTTGACCAATCTAGAAGACTGTTTTTGATCTTATATTCTGATTCATTATTCAGTGTGTGGTTTTAAGGTTGTTGCTTTGCATACCAACTACTAAAATAGTAACAAACAAACAACAAAAACCCTAATTTCCCTAAAAATAATAAACTTGGTTTTTAAAAATGCTATCCTTACTCTCCCCTTCCTCTCTCCAGCCTATAGTAATTTTTGTTCCAGGTTGCTAAATATATTAATGGTGAACCATCACCTATCTGGTGGTATGAAGAGGAAAGTAAATGTCAAATACAGAAGAGGCGAAAGGGCTTAAGCTTCCTGTTTTACCTCTTAGTGTTCTTTTCTGAATGCTAGGCTTGCCAAGATTGATAGCAGATACAGCCTCAGAGCTCGTCTGCATTAACAAAAAGCCCCAGGACCTCAGGTCAGAAAGTCTCCTTAGTGGTATCTCCAGCAGCCAAATACACTTAATGTGGATATGTGTGTGTGTGTGTGTGTGTGTGTGTGTGTGTGTGTGTGTGTACTACTGATTTGGTAGATGGGAAAGGTCTTTCTGATGATTTTTTAAATTTTTGTAGTGTAAGGGCTTTTTCTAGAAGACTTTAGTCTGATAGTCAAGTGCTTTGACCCTACCGATAGGCAATTCACAAATCATTGCTGAATGAATGAATAAATATGAATGGATGAATGCCTAGTGCAACTATGCATGCTTCCTTTAATAGAATTAAAAAAAGAAGCCACAGCTCTCCCCAGACTAGCACCGAAGGAGTGCAGGAGGACAGAGAATCTCCATTTCAACCTTCTGCTCTAGTTATAGACTCTGCCCTTGATTTCCCAGAGCACAGAAGAAACAAGAGCCAGTAGGTTAAAAAATTATTTTACTAAAGTTGAGGGATAGCAAAGGGAAACCAATACAAAAAGAAGCATAAGATAAGCAATATTTTGATTTGCAAGTCATATTTTTTTTTCTCCAAGCTCGAAAGTTCAGTTCCATTAACACATGGCCTTGGGAATCAGTACTTCCTACTTTGTTTCCACGTTGTAGAGGTCATATTTAACCACCCTTACACCTGAGGGTGCCTTCCTAAACCTTCCAAATTCTTCCATGTTATTCCGTCAACCAACATTTACTGAGTGCCAACTATGAGACAGGCACTATCTAATCACTAGTACATAAAAATGATTAAGATGCGATCCTTGCCCTCAAATATCTCCCCATCTTGTGTCAGACCAACACATACATAGAAAATTCCAGCATAACATGGTATGTGCTTTGAAAGAGATACGCACAGGATGCTTTGTAGAACAGATGAGGGGAGGGGAGGAGGGCAGGGGAAAACAGATCATAAATTCTGGAGGAAGTGATGGTTAAATTCATTAGAGAAGGATTAGTGAAAAATTACCTGGAGTCGGTTTGGGAAAGGAAGAGACTAGGATTCCAGGCAATGGAGACAGCATGAGCAAAAGTATGGAATCTAAAAACAACAAATATGTGCAGGTAACAATAAATAGTTCAAAGTTGCTGAAGCAGAAATGAATAAATAAATAAATAAAAGCTTGGAAGGACACAAGAGGCATCAGGGACAAGATCATGGAAGACCTAGAAAACCATGTAAAGATATTCGAATTCAATCTCCCAGTCAATGGAGAACCATTGAGTGCATTTAAACAGCAGAGAGATGTGGTCAGACTTGTCACTTTAACCATTCCACATCCAAATTTTTTATGTATATATATATATATATATATATATATATATATGTATTTTTTTTTTCTGCCCTAGGAAATTAACCCATGATTTTCATCAGATTCTGAAAGGCATCCATGACTGAAAAGATTTATGGACCCTGGTACAGGCAGTGATTCTAAATGTGACTATGTTTCAGAAATGTCTGCTTCTACTTTAAAACATTCGGAATACAGGAGCACACCCCATGATTATCAAATCAGACTCTAGAGGTGGACTTAGAAATTTATATTTATTTTTTAAGCTCCTTAAGTGGTTTTATGGGCAGAAAAGTTTAGAAGTCATTGGTCAGAACCAAAAGGGCTAGACCCTCACTCTTGCCTGCACAGGACTCACCCACATGGCTTCCATTTTCTGTCTCTCTTTGTTTACTTACCTTATAAATGACTTCACTCCTCAAATGAGGTCCTAGCTACACATAAGCATGTGGCCTTACTCTTGAAGATTACAGTAGAATAATCGTAAGTGAATAAGGTACAATAGCCTCAATACTCTTGCAAGAGCCATGACTCACCTTGAATTGTGTAGTGGAGTGATTCTCCTACAACTTGATCTGGGACTCATGGTAACTATCAAAGGGCAGTTAGCTTTTGAGTGGCCTTCTTGGGAGTAGTTTTTAGCATCCGTGCAGAATGCCTTATGCCTAAATACCATGAGGACAGTTGTTTCTGTAATGAAAGATTCAGTGATATACTGCAGAGTTTTTGTCTTTAAGCAGTTTGAGGCTTTATTTTTATAGTCACCAGAAGTTGATGGGCAAGGAAAAGAGGAACCTCAAAATAAAGCATTTAGACAATGTTATGCAAAAAATAGCTGAAGGAACTTGTTCTTGCCAATATCTAGAAGCTATAAATAAGGAGTTAGGGAGTGAAAAGGAAGAAACAAGCATATAGTGCCTCTGAGATCTGCTTGGCTTAAAGATATTTCTTTCTTCAAAAAAACTAGACACAGATTGGCTGTAAATATGATGCTCAGTGAAAAGTGTGCCTATTCTCTTTCTTACCTAAGGAAGGAGGTGTAATATCATACCCATTTTTTGGAAATAGTAGGTCAGATTATATCCATCTACAGATGTTCTAAACAAGAACTAAGTCAAGAGTTTGGGATCATGAAGAAAAAACAAAAAGAATTAATGAATCACTTCATAGAGATAATTTTACACATCTGTCAAAAATATAAAATATCTACTGTCCCATAGCCCTTGCTACCTCTCCCATTTTCAGGAGCTGTTTTATATGTTATGGTCATGCAGGCAATTATTTCTACCAAGTGGCTCTGCAGTAAGAATTGTATTCTTTTTTTGATTATTAATTTTATTGTGCTTTAGGTGGAAGTTTACAGTGCAAATTAGTTTCTAATTCAAAAATTTATCCACAGATTGTTTTGTGACATTGGCTGCAATCTGCGCATTATGTCAGCATTCTGCCCCTTTCCCTTTCCACCCCAGGTTCCCCGTGTCCATTCCTCGTTTTCCTGTCCCTTCCTGCCTTCTAGTGTTTGCTTTTGGGCAGATACTGCCCATTTGGTCTCGTACACTTGTTGAACTAAGAAGCATATTCCTCATGCGTGTTATTGTTTGTTTCATAGGCCTGTCTAATCTTGGCTGAAAGGAGGACTTTGGGAGTGGCTTCAGTTCTGAGTTAGCGGAGTATCCAGGGGCCATAGTCCCACGGGTTTGAATTGTATTCTTCGTAAGTCTACACACTGGTTGATACTTTGACATAGGGTGACTTGAATTCAGAGATGAGTTTATTTTCCCAGTGAGAAACCTCAGGCCAATATATTCAACCCCATTTTAGGACCACAGGTAATTGATAATTATTCATTAATCTTAGGTACAGCCACAAGTTAGGACAGAAAAAAGTAGCAGAAGGTTTGGTGGGATTTGATGTGCTCTATTTAGTGAAAATGTCGTACAAACTGGAGGATGAAATGTTCTTATACAATTGAAATCCAATATTTAGGAAGACAGCTTAAGAAATACAACCAGTCTGCATAGTTTAAAAGAAAAAAAAAGGATTCTTTCTGCTGTAACTTTCTATGACTTTAAGGATTTAGGAGAGTGTTTCTTACTCTGTTATCAGTGGAACCCTAGGAGTCCAAGGATAGCCTTCAGGTAGTCCATGAAATTCTTTATGGCATGTCAAATATTGTGTGCACATACTTATATGCATCCTTGGATCAGATATCAAAAATGTGATTGAATCTCAAAGGATTCTGAGACCCAAAAAGTTTAAAAGCAATTGCTTTAGCACCTCATAGTAGCATAAGGCCTACACTCCTAAATTCAGAATATCTCACTATGGCACAACCACTCTACTTGTAGGAAAGGTGCTTCTTTGTCTTCTCACTGGTAAATATTTGGGGTTCCCATTAGCCAGGCTTGGAGCCCTGGTGGTGCAGTGGTTAAGAGCTGAGGCTGCTAACCAAAAAGTCGGCAGTTCAAATCCACCAGCCGCTCCTTGGAAACTCTATGGGGTGGTTCTACTCTGTCCTGCAGGGTTGCTATGAGTCGGGATCAACTCGACAGCAACAATTTTTTTGGTTTATCAGCAAGGCTTGGAAACAAATATTTTAGGAACTTGATATTATATTTTAATTTTTTAAAAACCTGCATTTCTTTAATTGTTAGTAAATTTACATGTTCTTAATTCTTTTTAAATTGAGATATAAATCACATATAAAAAGATGCACAGATGTTACTGTACAATTCCTTGGGTTTTGAGACTTATACACACTGATGTAACCATCTCCCAAATCAAGATATAGATTTCCATTATCCCAAGCACTTCCCTCATATCACTTTTAAGTTATTTCCCACCCTCGTGCCAACCCAAAGACCACCTCTGTTGTTATTTTTATCATTATAAATTATTCATACCTGTTTCATAACATCATAAAAATATATTCTTAATGGTATCTTTGGTGAACAGAAATTTTTACTTTTCTTGAAGACCAATTTTTAATTCTTTCCTTTATGGTGATTTTTTTGGCTTGCCCATTAAATTTTTGCTTTTTGTAAATTCAGAAAGATAGTCTCCAGTTGTTATGTGTTGACCTTGAATATTGCAAATGTCGTATATCACTTATTCTATTGGTTTTTTGGATATTCTTTGGAATTTTCTAAATACATGAACCTGTCTAAGAATTAGAAAAGTTTTACTTATCCCTTTATAATTTTTAGGCCTTATTTATTATTTTCTCTTGTGTTATTGCACTGGCTGGGATCCTAGTACAATGCTGAATAGAGGTGGTGAGAGTGAATACCCTTGAATTGTTTCTGATCTTAGAAGGAAAGTACTCAGTGATTTACTGTTGAGTATGTTATCTGTCGGGATTTTCATAGCTATCCTTAACCAGGTGGAGAAAGTTCCCTTTTATTTCTATTTTACTGACAGTTTTTATAATGAATGGTTATTGAATTTTGCTAAATATTGTTCTGTATCTATTAAGCTGGCCATATGATTTTTCTCTTTTGTTATGTTAATTTATGAGTAACACTGACTGATTTTCTAATGTCAAACCAACCCTGGGTCCTTGGGAGAAACTCCGATTGGTCATGATGTGTTATCCCTTTTAATATATCAGTGTATTCATTTGCTAATATGCTTAAAAAGGCTTCTGCACTCATTTTCTGAGGGACGTCAGTATGTAATTTCTCTCCTCTTATCATACTTTTGTTGGATTTTGTTAATCATCCTCAATTTCCTGAAAGAGGGCGTGTGACACTGATATCATTTCAGTCTTAACTATTTACTAAAACTCATTAGTGAAATCAACTGTGCCACGAGGTACAGGTAAAGTGAGGGATGAAAGCAGCCAGGGGACGCTTTTCTCCTGGGAATGGCTTGTCTCTTCTTAAGCGTTAGTTCATTTACATTTCTTTGCGTCTTCAGCTCTCTGTTGGGTTTTATGTAACCATAATATTGCAGCTAATCGGACTTGTACTCATTGTGAGAATGAAAGTGACAATTTCTTGCAACTTCCTATAGCTTAACCAGAAGCAGAAATCAATCTCTCCTTTTTAAAAATCTTCAAAGCAAGATCTTTCCTACAGATTTTTTTAAAAAGAACATGATTTCTGCTACTCTCTGCATTTTTTCTATGGTAAGTGCAGTAGACTCAGATATGACCCACAGTCCAGTGTTTTGCATACAAATTTTTGCATCAGTATAAAGAAAAATGGGATTTAACTGTGGCACCGTGGTCAAGCGCTGGGCTGCTAACTGAAAGGTTGGCAGTTGGAATCCACCAGCTGCTCCTCAGAAACCCTATGGGGCAGTTCTACCCTGTCCTATAGGGTCACTTTGAGTCAGAATCAACTTGACGACAATGGATTGGCTTTTATTATTATTATTATTATTATTACTGAACTTACTTTTTTCTGGGGATAGTTGCTGTTAGCCAAGCAGTTATCCTGATTCATGACAAGCTGAACTAACCAAGTCTTTGTGTTATGATGATGTCTCTCATGCAGATCTAGACTCTCATTTTTCCTTCTGCTACATTCTTCTGATGGAAGGTGTTACAGTTCATGTCCCAGTCTAAGCAATGTCCTTCCTACTCTTTTCTGCAAGTAAAATTTCTACTTATTTCTTAAGAGTTTGCTTACATGCATATCTTATATGAAATCTTTTCCAAGATATGCTGAATGCCTATTCTCCAGCAGCTCATCCTTACTGCTTTATTTTATGCACATAATGCTAGGGGAAGGAGGGTACCTGCTTCATAAAAGTGCCAACAAATAACCTAGAATTGGGTCTCACTGTCCTGACTCAGGGAACATGACTCCCTTGCAGCCAGGATGAGGGTGGGCTCAGTGTCATCCAAATCATAGGACCTAAGAGGGAAATAGGAGAGGGTTCTTTAAGCAAAAACAGGCTGCTATTAGTAGAGAAGGGGCCAAGGCGGATGATATTAAAATGGTTTTATTAAAACTTAATTGATATGGATAGTACCAGGAGGAAAAGGAAAAACATTTGAGAGGGAAGCTTAATTGTTACTTTATATTTCAACCTCAAGACAAGACATTAGGGACATGTTACTTTGGTAAAAAAAATTCCAGTATCTAATAAAAGGGTTACTATCAGTAATTTAGTCCTCCAAGGGGGCAATAGCTAACTTTTTCATCAGTGAGAACCACCCTTTATTAATTTTGCCTCCATAACCCCATCTCTCTTTTTTTTTTTTTTTTAGCATTTTCACTGCCGAACTGTAATTATTATGGTATTTTCTGTATAGCTTTATACTAGGTATGTTAAACTTTTCCTTCATTGGGCTTTATAATATATTGAAATATATTGTGAATCTGCAGCAAAGCCTTTAAAATTTTTATACCATTTGACCTAGTAATTTAAAGTTTGTGATTTATCCTCAGATAATGGTCATGGATATGCACAAAGATTTATCTATAGCATTACTTTCCACAGCACTGGTCATAATTGCAACAAAACACCTAAAATTTTCAACAGTTAGGAGTTGGGTAAATAAATTATGGAAGAGCCACATAATAGAATATTATATATTTAATAACATGGAAATATGTTCATTATATATTAAGTAAAAAAAGTATGTTACAGAATAATACGCATATAGGGTTGCTATGAGTCGGAATTGACTCGACAGCAGTGGGTTTGGTTTTTTTGGTTTTATGGGTATTTGGAGAGCAGTTAAAATGGGTTGCAAGTTTCCTTCTTCACAGCTTTACTTTCTCTATTCTGAGATGGGATGATCTGATCTTCTCTGATTAAACACATTTAGGCATGTTGTATAACTAGATTAAGCTAAGGAAACCAGGTTATTTGCAGTTCACTTTGGGATAGAAGTTCAAACTTGGCAAGTATTTGTCTATTGGCAAGAGCATGTTTTCTTTCTTTATCTAATTTAGTCACCAGAAAAGAAACATTAATAATTGGCACCCAAATTCATCTTAGTCCTGAACTACCTCAAACATATTCCACTAAATGAGGATAAAAACCAGACCATTACTCAAAGTTCAGCCAGAAAAGAAAAAAAAAATTGCGACTTAGCATAATTTCTGCTGATGGATTGCCCATTCCTTAATGCTATGATGATTTCATGTTGATATGCATTCAAACATGATTCTAATTGAAAACAAGCACTGCCTGGGACACTAGAAAGACCACAGTTTAATTTGAGTCAGTTTTGAGATCCTAAACATTAAACTAAAAAGGTATCTCTTTAACAGGTTGAGGGAAAGATTCTTAAAATGTTTTTAGCAAAATATTAACTACTAATAATAGCTAAGAGTTACATACTGTTTATTATGTGCCAGGTACTACTGTAAGAACTTTACGTTTATTCCGTCATTTAACCCTCCTAAGATCCCTATGAGGTATAGACTACTATGCTCCTGTGGAAACTGAGGCACAGAGAGGTCAGGAAAGTTCTAAAAGATTACAAAACTACCAAGAGGCAACAAAGACAGCATTTGAACTCAGGCAGCTGGGTGCCAAAGCCTGTGATATTAACCAGCACACTTGGATCGTCAATCTTAGAGAGATCAAAAGCAAATAAAAAACCTTGCATCCACTGTAGTGCAGCCCCTGGGTGGCACAAACAGTTGAGTGCTCAGCTGCTAACAGAGAGTTTGGTGGTTCAAACCCATGCAGAGGAGTCTTGGAAGAAAAGACTGGTGACCTACTTCCAAAAAATCAGCCGTTAAAAACTCTCTGGAGTACAGTTCTACTGTGATAAACATTGATCACCACTGAGTCAGAAATGATTTGATGGTAACTGGTTTTTATCCACTGCAATAGGTGAGTATATCCATTGTATCCGCCAAAGTGTATTTGAGCCTAGAACAACAGGCTGTGTTGTTGATGTTATTATTGTTGTTAGGTGCCCTCCAGTCAGTTCTGACTCATAGCAACCCTGTGTACAACAGAACAAAACACTGCTGGGTCCTGTGCCATCCTCACAATCGTTGTTATGCCTTAGCCCATCATCATAGCTACTGTGTCAGTCTATCTTGTTGAGAGTCTTCCTGTCTTTTGCTGACCCTCTACTTTACCAGGCATGCTGTCCTTCTCCAGAGACTGGTCCCTCCTGATAACATGTCCAAAGTACATGAGATAAAGTCATGTCATCCTTGCTTCTAAGGAGTATTCTGGCTGTACTTCTTCCAAGATAGATTTGTTTGTTATTCGGCCAGTCCAGGGTATACTCAGTATTCTTCGCCAACACCATGATTCCAAGGCATCAATTCTTTGGTCTTCCCCATTCATTGTCCAGCTTTCACATGCATATGAGGTGATCGAAAATACCATGGCTTGGGTCTGGTGCACCTTAGTCCTCAAGGTGACATTTTTGCTTTTAAACAGTTTAAAAAGAACTTTTGTAACAGATTTGCCCAATGCAATATGTCATTTGATTTCTTGACTACTGCTTCCATGGGTGTTCAGTGTGGATCCAAGTAAAATGAAATACTTGACAACTTCAATCTTTTCTCCATTTATCATGATGTTGCTCATTGGTCCAGTTGTAAGGATTTTTGTTTTCTTTATGTTGAGGTGTAATCCATAATGAAGGCTGTAGTCTTTGATCTTCATCAGTAAGTGCTTCAAGTCCTCTTCACTTTCAGCAAGCAAGATTGTATCATCTGCATATCACAGGTTGTTGATGAGTCTTCCTCCAATCCTGATGCCCTGTTCTTCTTCATATAGTCCAGCTTCTCGGATTATCTGCTCAGCATACAGATTGAATAAGTATGGTGAAAGGATACAACCCTGACACATACCTTCCCTGATTTTAACCACGTAGCATCCCCTTGTTCTGTTGGAACAACTGCCTCTTGGTCTATGTACAGGTTCTTCATGAGCACAATTAAGTGTTCTGGAAGTCCCATTCTTTGCAATGTTGTCCATAACTTGTTATGAGCCAAACAATTGAATGCTTTTGCATAGTCAATATAATACAGATAAACATCTTTCAAGTCAGTTTATTGTACTATGGTGGCTTGTGTGTTGCTGTAATACTGGAAGCTTTGATGAAGATCAAAGACTACAGCTTTCAGTATGGATTACACTTCAATATAAAGAAAACAAAAATTCTCACAACTAGACCAATAAGCAACATTATGATAAATGGAGAAAATATTAAAGTTGTCATGAACTTTATTTTATTTACAGCCACAATCGACACCCATGGAAGCAGCAGTTAGGAAATCAAACAATGTATTGCATTGTGCAAATCTGCTGCAAAAGACCTCTTTAAAGTGTTAAAAAACAAAGATGTCACTTTAAGGACTAAGGTGTGCCTGACCCAAGTAATGATATTTTCAATCGCCTCATATGCATGCGAAAACTGGACAATTAATAAGGAAGACTGAAGAATTGATGCTTTGAATTATGGTGTTGGTGAAGAATATTGAATATACCATGGACTGCCAGAAGAACGAACAAGTCTGTCTTGGAAGAATTACAGCCAGAGTGCTCCTTGGAAGTGAGGATGGCGAGACTTCGTGTCGTGGACTTTGGACATGCTATAAGGAGAGACCAGTCCCTGGAGAAGGACAGCATGCTTGGTAAGTAGAGGGTCAGCGAAAGAGAGGAAGACTCTCAATGAGATAGACTGACACAGTAGGTACCATGATGGACTCAAGCATAACAACGATTGTGAGGATGGTGCAGGACCGGGCAGTGTTTTGTTCTGTTGTACATAAGGTTGCTATAAGTCGGAACCAACTGGAGGGCACCTAACAACAACAACAGCAAACATCTTTCTGGTATTCTCTGCTTTCAGCCAAGATCCATCTGACATCAGCAATGATGTCCCTCATTCCACATCCTCTGCTGAATCTGGCTTGAATTTCTGGCAGTTCCCTGTCATGTACTGATACAACAATTTTTGAATTATCTTCAGCAAAATTTAACTCATGTATGGTATTAATGATATTGTTTGATAATTTCCACATTCTGTTGGATAATCTGTCTTTGGAATAGGCACAAATATACATATCTTCCAGTCAGTTGGCCAGGTAGCTGTCTTCCAAATTTCTTGGCATAGATGAGTGAGCACCTCCAGTGCTGCATCCGTTTGTTGAAACTTCTCAACTGGTATTCCATCAATTCCAGAAGACTTGTTTTTCACCGATGCCTTCAGTGCAGCCTGGATTTCTTCCTTCAGTATCAGCAGTTCTTGATCATATGCTACTTCTTGAAATGGTTGATTGTCGACCAATTCTTTTTGGTGCAGTGACTTTGTGTATTCATCCCATCTTCTTTGATGCTTCCTGTGTTGTTCAACATTTTCCCTATAGAATCATTTAAAATTGCAACTCAAGACTTGAATTTTTTCATCAATTCTTTCAGCTTGAAAAATGCCCAGTGTGTTCTTCTCTACTGGTTTTCTAACTCCTGATCTTTGCACATCTCATTATAATACTTTATTTTGTCTTCTGAGCCACCCTTTGAAATCTTCTGTTCAGCTCTTTTACTTCATCATTTCTTCCATTTGCTATAGCTACTCTACCTTCAAGAGCAAGTTTTGGTGTTTCTTCTGACATCCTTTTTTTTTTTCTTTCTTTCCTGTCTTTTTAGTGACCTTCTGTTTTCTCCACATATGATGTCCTTCCACAGCTCATCTGGCATTTGGTCATTAATGTTCAATGCATCAAATGTATTCTTGAGATGGTCTCCAAATTCCAGTGGAATATACTCAAGGTCATATTTTGGCTTTCATGGACTTGTTTTAATTTTTTTCAGCCTCAACTTGTCCTTGCATATGGGCAATTGATGGTCTGTTCCATAGTCAGCCCCAGGCCTTGTTCTGACTGATAATATTGAGCTTCTCTATCGTCTCTTTCCACAGATGTAGTGGATTTGACTCCTGTGTATTCCATTCAGCGAGGCCTTCATGTATAGTCACCATTTATGTTGTTAAAAAAAACTATTTGCAATGAATAAGTCATTGGTCTTGTAAATTCTATCATGCAATTTCCGGCGTTGTTTCTGTCACCAAGGCCATATTTTCCAATTACTGATTCTTCTTCTTCTGTGTCCAACTTTCACATTCCTATCACCAGTAATTATCAATGCATCTTGATTGCATATATGATCAATTTCAGACCATAGAAGTTGGTAAAAATCTTCAGTTTCTTTATCTTTGGCCTTAGTGGTTGGTGCATAAATTCAAATAATAGTCATATTAACTGGTCTTCCTTGTAGGTGTACGGATGTTATTCTATAACTGACAATGTTGTAGTTCAGGATAGATCTTGAAATGTTCTTTTTGACAATGAATGCAATGCCATTCCTCTTCAATTTGTCATTCCCAGCATATCCAATTCAAAATGGATAACACCAGTCCATTTCAGCTCACTAATGCCTAGGATATTGATCTTAATGCTATCCATTTCATTTTTGGCTACTTCCAATTTTCCTACATTCATACTTCGTACATTCAATGTTCTGATTATTAATGAATGTTTGCAGCTATTTCTTCTCATTTTGAGTCTTGTCACATCAGCAAATGAAGGTCCCAAAAGCTCAACTCCATCCACGTCATTAAAGTCAACTCTATTTTGAGGAGGCAGCTCTTCCCCAGTCATCTTTTGAGTGCCTTCCAAACTGATGGGCTCATCTCCCAGCATTATATCAGACAGTATTCTGCTGCTATTCATAAGGTTTTCACTGGCTAATTTTTTAGAAGTAGACCACCAGGTCCTTCTTCCTCGTCTGTCTTAGTCTGGAAGCTCAGCTAAAACCTGTCCACCATGGGTGACCCTGCTGGCATTTGAAGTACCAGTAGCATAGCTTCCAGTATCACAGCAACACACAAGCCACCATGGTTTGTCAAACTGACAGACAAGTGGTGGAGAACAATAAGCTACTTAGCCTAATTCCTTCCCCTAATACTTTTGAGTTCCTACAAATCATTGAGACTGTACAAAGTTAGAGGAGACCATGTATAATGGCTAAGGCGTCTAGAAATAACTTCTAGTTTTCTATTCTAATGAGTGGACTTCTGGAAATGCTCAGTCCACAAAGCAACGCCATCTGTAATATATAAGTAGGTTTGTTCAAGATATTTTTACATGCTATAGCATTCATCCAAACATCTGTGAGGTAGGTTTGGACCAAATTTAAAAGTTGCTTCTCCAACAAGCCTCCTCATTTGTCCTCAAACTTGGTATTGATTCTATCAACAATTACACTGCTGTGGGTCCAGATTTTACAAGTAGCACCATCACAACAATGTCCCAGTTTAGAACCTGTTGTTGTTGTTAGGTGCTGTTGAGTCACTTCCTACTCATAGCAGCCCTATATGCAAAAGAACGAAATGTTGCCCAGTCCTGCACCATCCTTACAATTGTTGCTATGTTTGAGCCCATTTTTGCAGCCAGTGTGTCAATCCATCTCATTGCAAATTTTCCTCTTTTTGCTGACCCTCTACCTGAGACTTGGAAAATTCCTTTCTGAGTCTACTAGGACAGTTTGCCCGAGACGCATCTTGTTCAAACTCACCTTAACTTCTGCCCTCTCCCTTGCTGGAGGGCAGAGAGTAGGACTTTTTTTTTTTTTTTTTAAATCTTTATTGCCCCTAATGCACCTAGCACAGTGCTCACTATGCAGTAGTTGTTCAGAAAATATTTGTAAATAAGTATTTTAAAGCCATCATTTTACAGATGGACAAACTGAAATGCAGACCATTAGACTTTATTGATGTCATAAAACAAATCAACATCCCCAAACACTATCTGTCATTTGCTTCCCTGCAAATATGTGAAGTTGGTGCCTTAAATCCTTTCTGAAAAAATGTCCAAAGAAATAGGGTAGAAGAAGGGTAAGAGAGATGGGGAGGCGATGTCATTGGAAAGGAGGGGGGGGAGGAAGAAAAGAAGGGAAGAGGCGTATAAGAAGGGGACTCATAACTAATATAAAACCTTACTATAGTGTTCCTGAATCACGGAGCTACGTTCACACCTGGAGTCATTTATAAACTCTTCCGAGAAATGCCAGTCTAATAAACGCTTCTCCAGCCAGTAATTCATGAATTCTATGCAGTAGTTTAAACCAAAGGGGGTAATGGCCACAGCTGTCAGGCTCCAGATGCTCTGGGGCCCGGCCCTGCATGTCGCCCCTGTGTCCGCGTGGAAGAATGCTGTGACTGGGCACGTCACCACCGTTCGCCTGGCCTGCTTCCAATGGCACCAGCTGCATCTGGCCGGGAAGATGGCTGCTGCTGGCGGCCCCGTGTTCCCCATAAGGCTGGGCGCTGGGCTGCAGCCAGGCTGTGAGGAGTTGGGCCTCCACCCAGCACACTTGGTCCAATCTCATCTGCCTGTCTCTCCCAGAATCCCCACGGAAGCTTGGTGTTTCACGGCACACTGAATCTGCCTGAGAACTGGAGTCTTTCTGGAGTCAAAGGAAAAGACGGAACAAATAGCCCACAGATGAAAAGTCATGTCATTTATTAATAATTTCATTTTGTCTTTTATAAATCTAAAGGAAAAAGTCTTTGGTGACACTATCTATAAAACAATCTATCCTGGATGGCAAAACCTATAGTTACACTGGTCAGTGAAGTAACTCAAAATCTATGGCTTTGTATTTTCTCATATGCTCTCTCTGACACACACTTCAGGGTTTGATTGCACTAAGTCATTAATCGTCTATAACAAATGGGGAAAACACTTCAGAAAAGACCTGCGGTGACACCACAAAAACATTGGCAACATATTAGAAAACTGTCCCAAATGTACATTGTATACGAAATTTATTTATCTTTTGCTTTACAATTTGACACCTAAATATTTCCAGTTTGCGATGTCTTCCTTTCCACTCCGCCACATATCCTATACATGCTGTTTTTCAAAATAAATATACAAGGTTCATTACATGGTAACTAGATAATTGGCCTGGCCTTCATTTTAGTAATAATTACAACCCAAAGGAATATGTTGCTAAAGAAGAACAGAGAACTATTGCAAAAATCAAATGGTCTTTGCGGCTAAAAGGCAAATAATTACCAAAACAGAATGACTTAAAAGCTAGCTGGATTTGATTTTAATCAAGGGTGAGACTGGGCTAATTCAGAGGGCTAGGCTTTCTCGATGGTGCCGCTTGTTTTTGCTTTAAAGGCTATTGTACAGCCTTCCTTGCCTATTTATTGGGTCATAGAAGTCTCTATTTTGGGTAGCTCATCTAGGTTCCTGACATGGAACTTACTGGAATTTTGGATAAGTGACAACTATAGACCCTGTGAAGTAAAAATCATGGAAATATAATCTTTTGATTTTGGAAAGGGCAAAAAGGGGAGATAGTTTCCAGGAAACTTCTTCACTATAGAGATAATAGTATAAACAGTAGGTTTTTCCCCCAGAGTTTCTGGACATCACTGAATAGATGGGAGAGACTATTTTCTTAGGATGCTCAATCCCATTTTTTTTTTAATTTTGTTTTTAGAGATCGGAGTCAATGAATAATCTGATCTCTACATTCTGAAGCTCTAATACTGCACCAGGCAGGTTTAGCGCAGCCTGATAGTAATGCATAGTCACTAAGAATGCAATTCAAAACAACTTGTCCCCCTCAAACCAAACCCACTGCTGTCAAGTTGATTCCGACTCATAGCGACCCTACAGGACAAGTAGAACTGTCCCATAGGGTTTCCAAGGCTTTAAGTCTTTAAAGAAGCAGACTGCCACATCTTTCTACCATGGAGTGGCTGTTGGGTTTGAAGCGCCTACCTTTTGGTTAGCAGCCGAATGTTTTAGCCACTGCACCACCAGAGCTCCTTTCCCCCATCAAAAGTGCCTAAGAAAAAGGGGCCGGTAGAGAAAGAATACTTTCTTCATTAACTCTGGCACAGAATGGCAAAAACCTCTGAAAATGTCTTGTCCATAGTTGTGCAAGTGGAAACTAGATAAATTAACTCAGCAACTGAGATCCGAACACACTGGCTGCATGTTGATTATATTTTAGAAGGTAAAGGCTTTGTTACTTTAGAGTTCATGGCACTAACTGGAGTTTTTTAAAATGGGAGCTCTCAGAGACCCAAAAGGACAGAAGAAGCCTTCAAGTCTGGGAAGTTCACTTGGCTTTTGCATCCGTAATTTAGCCTTGTCCAGCAAAAGTCTCATTCAGATTTTAATCTGGCGAGGCTCTCTGCCTTCTCCCTACTCCCGCCCTTTAAACAGATTTGATTAAAATTTCATTAGCTCTTAAATCAAGCATCCTGTTTTTAACAGTATGTAGGTCTAGTCACATTCACTAATCTCACCCCTGATTCAATTAAAGTCCAGTAACCTTCATGAAAGGCCACAGCATAATATTCCTCAAGTCACCAGGTATTCTAGAACCACCAAAATAAAGGCTAACATAGCCTATTGTAATGTAAAA
Source organism: Trichechus manatus latirostris (assembly GCF_000243295.1). Classification (NCBI taxonomy): domain Eukaryota; kingdom Metazoa; phylum Chordata; class Mammalia; order Sirenia; family Trichechidae; genus Trichechus; species Trichechus manatus. The sequence goes on from NW_004443958.1 coordinate 6,080,193, forward strand.
AAAATTCACCCCAAAAGGAAAATTGAAGGAACCAGGATTGATCCCTCTTTGAGCACCATTTGTAACAAGAAGAAATTAAAGTATGCACGTTAAGATCCCAGGCAGAAGATTTCCCTTTCTTCTGGAGCACCTTATCTAGAAAGTGTGCTGAGATGCCCAGGTGGGTCCACCTTTTTGTGTTATCTTTTGCGACATGAGTACAGTGATTATTTCATGGATTTTTCTCTAGAGTCTCAGATTGGGGCCATTTTGTTACTCTCAGCAAAGGTGATTTGTTTAATGGCTATATAAGCTTGATTTGATATTTATAAGACTTTTTCATATAAATACATAAATATGCCAGCTTTAAAAAAATTATTTTTAAGATCACATGTCCTAATGTGGAGTTGGAAAAAGACAGTGTGTGGAAATCATAAGTGGCCAAGACCTCTACGGAGTTTCTGCATGTAATTCATTACGTGGTTGGCACCACACTCTCTGCCCTTGGCTTCTTACCAATTCAGCACATGTTGGTCCACTTAGGAACCCCTGGTTATCATTAAAGTTGGCTGAGAGAGAACTCTCCACTTCCTACGGAGATGGCTATGATTTGTAAACTTGCTGCAGTGAAATACATCTCTTTCCTAAGTGAATTAAAATTACATCTTAATGTCGGGCCTCACTGATTTGCTAAGCATTGTTCAATTCCCAGTTGTACGTTCCAAATGAGAAAAGAACACACTAGCTAGCATCCCAAAGAGATTTCCTCAGAGAATGACAGAACACGAAACCGTGGCAATCTTAAGCGGCTGAAAAGTGTTCAGATCTTGTTCTCACTTATGAGCACCATCTTTTTCACGTTAACACACTTAGTGGAGAATACGTGCCTGTGAGCTTTGTGTCAGGTAAATCCAGCAAAGCAATCCCCTGAATCCACGCACGTGACTCACTGGTCCAATCAGGGACGCTACCCTGCAAGCCAAGATGACAACATCTAAGTTTCAAGTTGGCTTGGGGTCATTGAACAAAACATTGCATTTGTTTTCATAAAGGAGAGAGATACAAGAATAATTTGCCCAGCCTGAAAATTAATTTAAATACAAATTTGCAAAGGCCAGATGAATAAGGATTAATTGCTAACCCTTCAAATGACTGAGAGCTGCAGTTTAAATGGCATGAAACCTATAGACTGGGCATTTTGTAGAAAGAAACAAGGGCAAATACCTAAGAATTCTTTTTCCTCAACTACAAAAGAGATAATCACATCCACGTAGGGTAAATGTCACGTGTTTGAAACTGAGCTAAGGATGGGTCATATTGAGAAAGATATAGTTAAGGAGCTGCTCTGAGACGTGAAGCTACAGAGAAAAATCCCTCCTTTCCTGAACCTCTCACATCACAGCATCTGTACATATGGGCTCTGGTCTTTGCTCTGCTACCATGGGGCTCCACACCATGTCTCGTCACCTCTCTGGACCTCTACAAACACCACTTTTCACTCCTGCTTCCAGCTCCCTCCCATTGCTATCATTGCAAGTTACTTTCTCCCCAAATATCTACAAAGGATGAGTTAAAGTCTGCTGGATCTATGGTTTCCGGTGACCTAAGTCAGGCACTTGAACTAATCTACACATAACTCGGTGATGGAATTTTCTTCTAAAACACACTGGAAATAGATTTATGAGATATATGAGAGTTTAGGGGAAAAAAATTAAAGTGCTTATTGTTTATTCAGCATAATAGGTGGTAGGACCCAATAATATCTTTCTCTTCTCTGTTCTCTCAACTCTTCCAAGTAGAAGAAAGTATTTTCTATCAGAAGTCTCCATCCTTTACAATGGAGTTATGGGATATGTTTTTTTTTTTTTTTTTCAGTTTGTACTTATAAAGCAGTTTATAAGTAATAAGAAATATTTAGAGGCTCAAGATAGTGTTCGCAAGGATAGAAATTTTCTTTTTAACACTCCACCAATTTCCAAGGAGCACAACTAAACTTCTCCACAGATTTAAAAATTCAAATTAAATAAAACAGTATTCACATTTGTTTCTGATTATTTTGTTTTCCAGAGTCTTGCTCAAAGCAATGTTTGACCAAAAATGGTAGTAGGGTCCCAATGGTGAGGCACACCCTCAGTTACTTCACAGCAATCCTCTTGTTCAATGGTGAGAATTTAAAATTTTTCAATAGAGAAGCTTCTGGAACTTCAGGTTTTCACAAACTTTATAGAGTTTGTCTCACAAACAATCTGTTTCCCCAAGTACACTCATTCCTCCTTTGCCTCGAAGCCAAAATCTTTCCCCAGGTATAACCGTATGTGTGTTAATTGTTGATTCTGTAATCTAAAACATACCCAAAAACATTGGGTTACTATTGGGGTGAGTATTTCCATCTCAATAATTGGCTGGTAGGTTGTTTGGATGGTCCCTTGTGCAAACTGAACTTTCCTCAATTATTCTAGTGTTTTCTTGGTACTAACTTCCCTCACACTCTTCCTCCCTGTACCCAGTGAAAAAAATTATCATACTTATAGATCTCAAACATAAAATTTTCAGTAAGAACCACCTATCTGGAGGTCATAATACTTCTCTCATGCAGTGACATTTTAGAGATGAAAAGTTAAAGTGGACTTGTAAATTCAAAGTGGAAAAAAATTTGCACTGGAAAGTCAAATAATGAACCTGTCTTAACCTCTGCACGGTTACTTCCTGACACTGGCTAGAGTGACTTGTTGTGTTTTCCATGAAGTGTGGGCTTCTACAACTCTGCAGGAAAGCCCGTGTGACCAGTGGCAAAGACGTTTGTGGGAAGAGGAGTAGCAGCTTTGAAGTATTCACAACCAACACAATTTTGATTAAAGAAAGAACTCTGGTTTTTAATAGTTTTGATCATTAAAAAAGTTTAAACCTGCATAGCAATCATTTCAAAAATAATTATTTAATGTTCCATAATTAAACTGTACACAGCCTAGTCTTGGGACACAGACGCCAGTGAGGTGAGTTTGGAGCAGTCCCGTGCAGTCACAGGAGCCAGGAGTTGAGTTCTCATTGGCCTTTTTTTGTCATACTGTTCGTCTAAGTTAATTAGGATACTTGGCACAATCTGGCTCCATGAACGAGCGAATCTGCACTGGGAAGAGAGAGCAGCTTGACCCCGTCCCTTCTCGCTTCCCCTCCCCCACTTGGCAGGATTCCTCAAAGTCGCTCAATGTCTCGGTATTTCTTCCTCAGAATGGAGACCTGGTCTTTAAAGAGGACGGGGTCGAGCCTCATCTGAGAGTGGATCAGCGGCATGTAGCCAAACCAGCTGGCAAACGTATTCATGCAGCTCTGTCGCTGGGCAAAGTGGTCAGGGTCTGCCCAGCGGGAAGCCCGAGAAGTCTAGGGAAAAGGAGAGAAACCAGGAGGTCAACAAGAGAAGCACACCATGAGATGGAGACACTGCAGAACCGAGACAGGCAAACGGGCAAGCAGCAGAGCTTGGGTCTGGCCTGGTCCTGAGCCACACCACCCACATGCCCGGTGAAAATGCAAGCACCCATCTGATCCCGGTTCTCAGTCTTGCCGGGAAGGATTTTCCAATATTTGGTAAGTTCCTCAATGTTAAAAACCAAGCAGCAAAATAAGGTTCATATTGAGTGACCAATTCTCTGAAACTGCAGGTGAATAACTAACCAACTCACTCCCAATCGCTATGGTCACTAAATAGGAAAATGTCCCTCACACCTGGGATCGAGTATCATGACTACCAACGTGTCTGTGGCTTCAAAGATAGTTTTTTAAAACCTTCATGTTTACTTAGTTGGCTTGGGGGTATCAATAATCAACTTTCAAAGGTAAAACTATCCATCCATCCATCCATCCATCCATCCATCCATCCCTTCCTTCCTCTTTTCACTATTTCTCTACCTTTATGTTTATATAGATCCCACTGAATCCTTTAAAAAAAGACCACAGGTATAGTTGAAAAAAAACAAAAGAAAACCCCCTACATTTCATTCAAGGCTAGTGTTATGCAGCATCTAAAAATCTATTTTCCCTTCTGCAGACTTCTCCACTGAAATGACCCCACAAAGTATAAGGGGGTGGATTCAGTGGTACACAAGAGTGTATGTCTGTAAGATTGACTATAGATTTCAAACTGAAAATTCTGCTCTTTTCTTAACCCAAGGATCGCTGCATTTCCTACTCCACTAAAATGCCCAAAGATTACTTTTTGAAGACCCATCAACCCTCTGAAGAGTCACTGCTCATTTAGAATGGAAGAAAGATTCATTCTGCACAAGCAGAGAAGAGCTACCGTCTCTTTAGCTCTGTGTCACCGCCCCAGGGTTGGTTAAATATTTTTAGGACATGTAAATGATCAGTACTGATTTAAAAGGAAGGCTTAAATGACGGGAGTGCTCAAATACAAATACACTAAGTAAAATATCTTTAAAACAATGTTTTTATGAAACAATGAAAAAGTGGGCTGCCCAATTATGGGGGGAGAAACCACAAATTCATTTATGTCCATAGGCGACTCTTTAAAGATGTGTGTGTGTGTGTGTGTGTGTGTGTGTGTGTGTCCTTGGCCATTGTTAGAAACTTACTTTCATAGGAAGGTATATTTTACTGGAAGAATCACTCAGAGTCACTTTAAAACCACATGAAGTTTCAACATGCTTGAAAATAATGTTGAAGGTAAATACAAATGTCAAGTTAGCGCTGAGCAGCTGAAAAACAAAACACTACTTGTGAAGTGTTTTCATGGAGCTCATTTGAGACTCACAACAATCTGATGACCCAGCCATGTAATAATATCCCCATTTTACAGGTAGAAAGCAGATGCAGGGAAGTTAAAATGATTTCTTCAAGGCTAGAAAGGGGCAGAACTCAGACTCTGTTCTTTGCCATTTCTACTAGGAGGGCTCTGCTTGGAAAACAGAGAAAGGTATCAAATTAAACTGAGTTCAAATTAGAGCAGACAGTCCCCAACGCACCTCATTTTATTCCTAAATTGTTATGAGTTTGTAGGCTATTTCTGATTGGCCCACTCATTCCAAATGGCCAGACCACCACACCAAGGGAAGTGTTCACATATGCAAGTGAAAATACTGTCAAGAGCTTAAGCTCATTCTTTGTTTTTTTATTCCCTTGGTTTTTTTTTTTTTTAAATATCTTATTATGTTTTTGGTGAAGATTTACACAGCAGTGTAGGTTTCCATTCAACAATTTCTACACAAGTTGTTCAGTCACATTGATTGCATTCTTTACAATACATGAACATTCTCAGTATTTCCATTCTGATTGTTCCATTTCCATTAATCTAGTTTCCCTGCCCCCTTACATTCTCATCTTTGTTTTAAAGTAATTGTTGGCTGTTTGGTTTCATATAGGTGATTTTTTAAAGGAGCACAGTACTTACGGTTGATAGTTATTATTTTTTGAGTTAATTTGTTATTTAGCTGCAAGCTGACCTCAGGGGTTAGTTTTGGTTCAAGGTTTCAGGGTATTTCAGGGCAACAGTCTCCTCAGGGCAATAGTCTCAGGGAATACTCCAGTCTCAACCAGTCCAATAGGTCTGGTTCTTCTTTTTTTTTTTTTTTTTTAAGGAATTTGAGGTTCTGCTCCATATTTTTCTCCCATTCTATCAGGGTCCATCTATTGTGGCCATGATTAGAATGGTCAGCAGTGGTAGCTGGGCACTGTCTAGTTCTTCTGGTCTCAGGGTAGATAAGGCCATGATTCGGGTAGACTATAAGCTCATTCTTATTCTCTCTCACAAATTAAAAAAAAAAAAAGTCCAGTTGAATCATTCAATTCAAATATCTATTTTGCCCTTAGATTTTAACACACATTTTGGGTCAACCAATATATATTGAGAAGATGTCTTTCCTCTGTAATAAAAACATAATCTTAGGGCATGGTATCTACTTACTCCATCAGTCACACAGACATTCAATAAACTAATATGGGAAGAAAGGGGCAAATACAGTACACAGACAAATCTAATTAGACCTAAGGTTAAATTTAGATTTGCCCACAAAAGATGTGTAAAATTACTAGAAATATTGTTTTGGTAGAACTGGCAAATATATGAAAAGAACCAACTCTTAACAAATCACATGTTAAAGAGTTCTACCCCTAATGAATGCATATTTTCAGACAAGTCCCTAGCACTCTCAGGGCAAACAATATTATAGAAATGTTGTGTCTCTAACTGAGATAACATACATGAAAATGCTTGGGCACCTAGTAGGTGTTCAATGCACCCTCCTTGAATATGAACTATTTTTCAACTATAAAGATCAAAACTTCTAGCAATCCTCTTACCAGTTCTTTTAGTAGTTGGAGGGAAACAGAATTTTCCACTAGGCTTGACACTCACTAAGAACAGCTCCTTTTTCATAACTAGTATCTAGTACAGTATCTGATAATATGTACGTGCTCAGTAAATACTGAATGAATAAATTTTATAAACTTAAAATCTTGTCAATTTTTTTTTTATACTAAATTTAGTGAGTAAAAACCATCAATGTGGAAACTTGAGGCCTGGCTAAGTTTTCCTTTGCAAAAGCACAGTTTGTATATGATTTTAATACCTGTTAGAACCACCACCACCACCAAAAAATCACCAGTTGCCATTGAGTTTATTCTGACTCATGGTGACCCCATGTGTATCAGAGTAGAACTGTGCTCCATAGGGGTTTCAATGGCTGATTTTTCAGAAGTAGACTGCCAGGCCTTTCTTCCAAGGTGCCTCTGGGTAGACTCAAATCGCCAATCTTTTGGTTAGCAGCCGAGCATCTGCATCACCCAGGGACTCCCTGTTAGAACAAGGTACATGGACAACCCTAAATAACTGAACTGATATAACTAGGTTAAAGTGTGTCCTTTCAGTTGACTCAAATCCTGTCAGGTACGGCAGGACTTAACTTGCTTAGGCCTAAATGGTCTTACTTAAGGTTTTGTTTTCTTACTTCTGGTACTCGGCTCTGGTCAAGATGAATAAAGGTATAATGAGCTTCAGCTTATTCAGATGGACTTGCTATAAGGATTCTGGGGTGTAGGAGAATAGGCACTGGAATGAACAGAACTTAGGATTCAACTCCCTGATCTATCTCTAACTTACTGTGCAATTTCTGGCAATACACTTAAATTCTCTGGGTCATGGTTTTTTTACTTGTAAAATGAGAAAGCTGGATTATATTTCCTGTGAAATGTCTTCAGTGCTAAAATTTTGTGACTCAATTCAATATTTTACTTTATTTTTCTAAAAGCTTTCATACATATTACCTCAACCCTGTGAGGGGGATTTCACCATTTCTATTTTAAAGATGAGCCAACTGAGTTTCAGAAGGTAACTGACTTGCCCATAGCTTATAAATGCTTGTTCCAGAACTGAAAATCGAGTATTGTGACTCCAAGTCAACCACCATGACACTCATCCAACTCACGAAAAACCACCAGGGGGCTGTGCTGAAGATAGTATTATTAGCTATTCATTAAATAAAGCACCTACGATAAACTTATATAAACTCACTGTGGGTCTTAAACTCTGGAGAAGATTTGCCTTTCTCATGTCACCCTGTTGGTTATATGAAAGCTTTATGTTCTTGACATAAAGACACCCTTGACTCATGTCTTCCCAATTATCCATGTGCCAACTGTTAACACTCCCTCAGAGCTCTTAGATGTGGTTTATTTCTAATATCGCCTCATTATGCTTCCAAAGTGGAGAACCTAGAGAAGCATCAAGTCCTAATTACCTCAGGCTGACACTGAACCACCAGTGAGCACAGAAAAGGAGGAAAGGTTTCTTCATTCTTACCTGTCCCATCATTGTCTCCTTATACTGCTTCTTTTGGGTCACTTTGATTGGAGGCAATTTTGTCACAGCAGACACCAGGAAATTCATGAGAATGTCCTCACAATTGGCCAGTTGGTCCACCATGTTCTTTAGGCTGGCTGGCAGGTAATGGGTGTACAGGTAGTGATAATATCTATAAAAACCAAAGACAGGTTTCACAGGGGGCCATCACTGCATAATCACAAATGGTCTTCTTTGACAGAAAACATATACTCATTTTCTGAATCCCTAAACTTGTCACGGGTGATGATGATGATGAAGAATATAGCTATCACTTACACAGTACTTGCTACATGCCAAATAATGTTCTAAGTGTTTTACATAAGATGCCTCATCTAATTCTCACAACAAACCTAAGAAGTAGGTACTGTTACTATCCTAATTTTACAGACGAGGAAACAAGGCACAAAAATACCCATAGATCAAACAACTAAGTAGATATTGCTTGCCTAACCTAATTCTAGTATCAGGCTAGCCTGCTACAAAGAGCAACTGCACACTTCAGGCAGCAAGAGAAGTTATTCACACATGATCTATATATCATTCCAAAGCTTCTTTATAATTTTAATTATTGGCTTAATCAGAACTGTATACATTACTATTCCTTGACCCAGAGTCCAACAAAATATTGTTCTATTTGCGTGGCCTTTAAACCATATATTTCATATATTTGTTAGAGCAAAACCCTAAATAATTTGGTGGTCAATCATGCTACAGAGCCTTCAGTTAATTTGAATTATTTCTCATCTATCTTTTTCTTTGGAGGGACATGTACCATATATACTTAAAGGAAAGGAAATCATTTGAATGAATCAGATTCACTGAGGCAAGAAGGAGGAGGTGGGAACAACGCACTTTCAAGAGGTGAAATCTTTAGATCAAGATTCAGTTAGCTTAAATGCATATAATGTGTGCATTTCCAACACTACCCCTGAGACGGCAAGATACTCTAGTCTTTATTTAAAAAAAAGAAAACAAAAACAAAGACTAGATTAAGATTGGTGTGTTTGCCTTCCTAAGGCAGAAGAATGGTGACTTCCATTAAGGACTGAGTTGGAAATGCTAGTCATCTACACTCACTAGTTTGGCAATCTTATCTCATTCCCATGGCTTTAAAGACCAAATATATGTAAACAACTCCCCAATTTCTATTTCCTGACCTCTCTCAACATACTCTTTTGGATGTCTTAGCATATCCAAGACAGAATACCTGGATTTTCCCACAGTACCTTTTTCACCCACAACCTTCCACATCTTTGTTGATGGGCACTCACTCCATCCTTCAAGTTCTTCAAGTCAAAAAACTTAAGTCTTTGAACGCTACATCCAATCTGTCGGGACATCATGCCATCATGCTGGCACAATCTTCAAAATATGCCCACAATCTGACCACTACTTATCACCTCCATTGCTCACATTCTGGTCCTAGGCTTCATCATCTCTTGCCTAGATAATGTCAGTAACCTTCTAAGAGGGCTCCTTGCTTCTCCTCAAGCTTATTTAGAGTCTATTCTCAACACAGCGGCCAGAGGGGACACAGAAAACATAAGCCAGATGTCTCTGCTCTGCTCAAAGCCCTGCACTGGCTTTCATGTCACTCAAAGTGAAGTCCCCACAATGGACAACAAGGTCTTGCATCAGGGCTTCCATAACCCCTCTGGTCTCCTTTCTGCTTACTCCATCCTAGTCACATCGGTCTTCTTGAGATTCCTCCAACATTCTGACCTGAGGTATCTATTCTAGCTGTTCCTCATACCAGCATACTCTTTCCGCAGATATCCTCTCAGTTAATTCTCACTCTTCCTTCAAGTCTTTGCCCGAATCTCACCCACTCACTAAGAATCACCTTGATCATGCTCCAACCTGCCCTCCATTCTGCTTTAGGCACCCCTGATCCCTTAGCCTGCTCTACCTTTTTTTTTGTTTGTTTGTTTGTTTTGCTATGTCACTTATCTCTTTCTAACACACACAAAAAAAACTGGTGCTGTTGAGTCGATTCCAACTCATGGCGACCTCATGTATCAGAGCAGAACGGTGCTCCATAGGATTTTCAGTTGCTGATTATTCAGAAGTAGATCACTAGCTTTTCCTCTGAGATGCTTCTGGGTGAACTCCAACCTCCAACCTTTCAATCAGCAGCCTAGCACATGAACAATTTGCACCACCCAGGGACTGAACTTCTAACATAAATACATAATTATTATGTATACTGTGTCTCCCCCTTGCTGGAATATACGATCCATATAAGTGAGGAACTTTTTCTGTTTTATTCAGTGGTGAATTATCTAGAACAGTGCCTGTTGGGTGCTCAATTAAGTATTTATTTTTGTTGTTGTTACAATAAGTCCCCAAGTTACAGGGTTACAAACATCTGACTTATGGACAACTTGTACTTGCCCTTTAACGGTTATGGAACTTTGCTTTCACTTTGAAACGACTGAACAAACCCCTACTCACAACAAATTCATCACAGTCACCTTCACTTGCTGCACGTGCAGCTTTTAAATCACCGAAAAGTCTTCGAGCCTTTTCTTGCACCAAAGTAAGGGTAAATAAGAACTGTATGCACCTGTTCTGAGCTACCTACAAATTCAACTTAAAAACACACTTAGGAAAGGATCTGGTTTGTAATCTATAGTCTAAATATTCAGATACCCAAGACACCGCATTCTCTGGCTTACAAACTAACTAAAGCTGTTACTCTACCATAATTTCTGGATAAACAATGAGACAAGAGGTTTTACTGGTTTCAAAAACACGTTTGCCACATCCCCAAAACTTAAATAGGGATGCAAACTAATTTTTGTTAATGCCATTGACAAGATCTTGCCTAAGAAAAATGACCAGCAGCCAGAAACTCATATGAGGAGCTGTATAAGATGTGAGGTCCCTAGGTGGCGCAAACAGTTTGCACTCAACCACTAACATAAAGGTTGGCAGTGGCAGTTCGAACCTGCCCAGCAGTCCTGCAGAAGAAAAGGCCTGGTGATCTGCTCCCCTTAAGATGAAAAAAAAAAAAAAAACCCAACCCTTTGCCGTTGTGTTAATTCCGCCTTATAGCGACCCTATAGGACAGAGTAGACTGCCCCATAGGGTTTCTAAGGCTGAAATCTTTATGGAAGTAGGCTGCCATATCTTCCTCCTAGGGGGCAGCTGGTGTGTTTGAACCGCCAGCCTTTCAGTTAGCAGCCAAGCTTAACCACTGTGCCAACAGGGCTCTTGCCTGTTAAGATTACAGCCCAGAAAATCCAATTGGGCAGTTTTGCTCTGTAACACATGGGGTCGCCATGAGTTGGAACCAACTTGGCGACCACTCGCAACAACAACGTAACGTCTAAAAGAGAGACATCTAATTTCCTCACTTGTGGTAAATAGCAGCTCCTGTCAACACCATGGAGTAGTCGTTCGTCCACTTGGACGTGTACCCCCACCGTTCTTTAGAGTTATCCCAGAAATGGCTGCGTGCAGGGTACCCCACGATCCTCTCGGGGAAGCTCTGCCACACCGTGAAGGCAAAATCCACCTGCAGGCAGAACACAAGCCAAACAAGCAATCAACAGCGTTCGCAAATGTCAACAAAACATTACCTTCCCCCTGCTAATTCATAATGCAAAATCCCAGGACTGTTTCAAAACATTAATTCCATGTATTCATCAGCAAATTAAACTGACTGCTTGACATTTTGCCCCATAATTATGCACATTTTAATGTTTTCTGGTAAAGAAACTTCAGATTAAATACGGAATTGAAAGAAGAAAAAAAAACCACACATACATTTGCTGATAAGTCCTTTAGAAATCCAGTCTGTTCCAGTTAAAAAACAAATCCAAAAAGCCGTTTCTTTCTTCCCCCTCCCTGAAAAGTGCACATGACTATTGATTCACATGAGGCATAAACACATCTGCTTTATAAGCAGGAACAGATTTCCTATGTACATGCAGAGTATGAATATACAGCATACATCAGAACCATCATACATCAAAGCCAAAGAGACTAAAATAAAAGCATCCTCTTAAGAGCAAGAGAAAAGATTTTTAAAGAGCACAGGTTCTAACTGGAATACAGAGCAGACATCATAAAAAAAAAATAATTCAGGCCTCTGAGGTTGGAAGATGAACAGTACAAGAAAAATCTAGAAAAAGCATCCACAGAAAAAATCACTAAGAATAAGTGGGGGCAAGGCCAAGTGAAGCCACAGGATTATTTTAAAGGAAATGCTGCTAAATGACTTTCAAGGGCTTACAACAACTCAAAGCAGGTACTCCTGAACCTGTGATAAACTAACGTTTATAATTAGTAAATAGTCTGCTTTCAAATGTGTAAGCTCACTTCTGAATTTTGATACCCATTTGATGAGTGATCAATAAAATAAACAGAAGACAAAAAAATATTAACTGCCAACCATCACAATGCTTATATTCATATAATGCTTTTAACAAGACAGTCAGAGTTATAGGTCTTACATATTTTAACTCATTTAACTCTAAAAGTAATCCCAGGGCTTACATTCTTCAATTTACAGGTGGGGGAGACCAAGGTATATGGAGGTTCATGTAATTCGCCCGAGCTAGTAAGTGGTAGACTGGAGCCCTGGTGGAGGAGTGGTTAAGAGCTATGGCTGCTAACCAAAAGGTTGGCAGTTCTAACCCACCTGCTGCTCCTTGGAAACCGTATGGGGCGGTCCTATAGGGTTGCTATGAGTCGCAATTGACTTGACAGCAATGGGTTTAGTAAGTGGCAGAGCCGAAATTTGAACCCAGGCATTCTGCCTTCAGATTAGTTGCTGTACCATTACCGTAGCCTCCCTTCCAGCAACCCTGTGTACTACAGAACAAAACACTGCCCAGTCCTGAATGTTATGCTTGAGCGCATTGTTACAGCCACTGTGTCAATCCATCTCCTTGAGGGTCTTCCTCTTTATCGCTGACCCTCCACTTTACCAAACATGATGTCCTTCTCCAGGGACTGATCCCTTCTGACAACACATCCAAAGTATGTAAGACATAGTCTCACCATCCTTGCTTCTAAGGAGCGTTCTGGTTGTACTTCTTCCAAGACAGATTTGTTCGTTCTTTTGGCAGTCCGTGGTATATTCAATATTTCTTTGCCAACACCACAATTCAAAGGCGTCAATTCTTCTTCGGTTTTCCTTATTCATTGTGCAGCTTTTGAATGTGTATGATGTGATTGAAAATACCATGGCTTGGGTCAGGCACACCTTAGTCTTCAGGGTGACATCTTTGCTTTTCAACACTTTAAAGAGGTTTTTTGCAGCAGACTTGCCCAGTGCAATGCATCTCTTGATTTCTTGACTGCTGCTTCCATGGGTGTTGGTTGTGGATCCAAGTAAAAGGAAATCCTTGACAACTTCAATATTTTCTCCATTTATCGTGATGTTGCTTATTGGGCCAGTTGTGAGGATTTTCGTTTTATTTATGTTGAAGAGTAATCCATACTGAAGGCTGTGGTCTTTGATCTTCATCAGTAAGTGCTTCAAGTCCTCTTTACTTTCAGCAAGCAAGGTTGTGTCATCTGCATAACAAAGGCTGTTAATGAGTCTTCCTCCAATCCTGATGCCCCGTTCTTCTTCATATAGTCCAGTTTCTTGGATTATCTGCTCTGCATACACATTGAAACGATACAACCCTGATGCACACCTTTCCTGACTTTAAACCACGCAGTATCCCCTTGTTCTGTTCGAACAATTGCCTTTTGATCTGTGTACAGGTTCCTCATGAACACAATTAAGTGTTCTGGAATTCCCATTCTTCGCAATGTTATCCATAATTTGTTATGATCCACACAGTCTAATGCCTTTGCACAGTCACTAAAACACAGGTAAACATCTTTCTGGTATTGTCTGCTTTCAGCCAAGGTCCATCTGACATCAGCAATGATATCCTTGGTTCCACGTCCTCTTCTAAATCTGACCTGAATTTCTGGCAGTTCCCTGTCGATATTCTGCTGCAGTCGCTTTTGAATGACCTTCAGCAAAATTTTACTTGCGTGTGATATTAATGATATTGTTCGATAATTTCTGCATTCAGTTGGATCACCTTTCTTGGGTTTGATTGCTAGGTATATTATTTTCTAACACATATTAAAATAAATACAAAATTATTAAAATGGAATATGCTTGCAGTGAACCATGTAAAACCATTTTACATGCACAACCCATCTTTTAGGAAACACTGGCCCACGTGATATTTTTCTAGTTCCAGTTCCCGTTGAGATGATTCTGACTCATGGCAACCCCATGTGTGTCAGAGCAGAACTGTGCTCCACAGGGTTTTCAATGGCTGATTTTGGGCAGGTAGATCACCAGGACTTTCTTCCAAAGTGCCTCTGGGTGGATTCAAACTGCTAACCTTTTGGTTAACATCCAAGTGCATTAACCGTTTATACTGCCCAGCGACTCCAGGGTGATTCAAGTGTCCTTTCGTCTCCAAATTCTTTGGGCTTAATTTGAAATCACTATTTTATATTAGCAAACAACCATAAATTCATATTTTAATGGAAGATCTAATTTGGTACCCTATGTCAAGATAAGAAAGTCTTAACAATAATGCTTGTTCCCCAAAACTACAGCATCCGGGGTGGGGGCAGAAAGAGGGTGGAGGGACATACATTAAGAAAGCCTGGCATCAGAAAGTTAAAAAGACAGTAAGAGAGTGGCCATCATTTGCCAGAAAATTGAAATCAGGTCATGAGAGCCTGCACATTGTCACCGGCGTTCAGCACTCATGGCGCTAACTGAGAGGATAGTGGGTTATGCGGCCATCGTCAAAGAACCAGCCCGGCTGTCAGCACTCTCTGGGGTTTTCTACTCTTCTTTGAAAAGGAAACACGTGCACTGGCAACTACTATAGAACCCGATGGGGTGTTTTCATCACATGCATTTCTTGCTATCTCAAAGCTGTTTCAAGTCCTTTCAAAGGAACTCAAAAGTAAATTCAGATAAAACTATGATTCTTGTGATTGTTCTGCTTTCACGCATATCATTAACACATCAAAGGAGGCAAAGGTCAGTTCTCGGCCTTTTCTATTAAAAACCAACATCTGTTTGGAGAATTTGCAGCAACCCAGATAAACGTCAATAATTATAAACCAACTGTATCTAATGTCCTTTGTAAGATGCTGTTTAAAAATCTATCCTTAATACTACAGGGAGACATTTAAACAAGCAAAGAATCCTTAGAGGGGGAATAAAACGAACCAACATCTATTCACCTGAAAAAAAAAGAGAGAGAGAGAGAGAGAGAATTCCTTGTCCTTGACCATTTTAGGCAACGCAACCACTCCACTGATCAACAGGCAAAAGCAAACCCGACTGCCAGTCTCTTACATTTACATACCATTTTCAACCCACATTGACTTCTAATTACTTCACGTATGACACATGCTCCTTCCTCCCAGTGTGCACTGAGTGCCTGGAATTGCTGTTCTTGGAAAAGAAATTCGCCAGCACAAGTAGGCACCCCAGAAACTGAAAGTTATTTCACAACCCAAAACCAAAAACCAAACCCACTGCCGTCACGACCCTATAGGACAGAGAAGAAGTGCCTCATAGGGTTTCCAAGGCTGTAATCTTTCAAGAAGCAGAATGCCACATCTTGTTCCTGCAGAGCGGCTGGTGGGTTCAAACCGCTGACCTTTTGGTTAGCAGCCGAGTGCTTTAACCACTGCACCACCAGGGCTCCTCTTATTTTACCATGGCACAGGAAAAAAATCCTTGAGTGAGACCAACTGTTCTTTGCCAGGAGGCGATGTAAGATGAGTCAATACATCAGGTCATTCACTGGATAATGATTTCAGTATATGCTGTAGACATTCTTGACCACACATACCATGGTGTTCCACCATGGCAATGTGTTGCTTTACCTCTCTTTGCCTTCCAAATTCTACTCTCCACGCTTCCTGTCCTGCTCTGTACCCTTGGAGGCTGGAACCCTATGGACTATACCACTAGGTCTTCCTTGCTGGTGTCTAGTTGGGTAAGACCAATGGGAGTCACCAGCTGGAAATTGAAGGTGGGGCAGAGAGAGAGGTCCAAGTATTTCTTCCTCCTCCCTACTTTGACACCAGGGTTTTAGCAGTAGCTACCTATGTCCCTCCTTCCATGATCTTGTAGAGCAGCCTCTCTGTCCCAGTGCCAGCCCTCAGGAATTTTGCAAACACTATATCCTTGCCCTGCTCCTTCAGGCTAGCAGTGGGAACTGCTTCCTGCTTTTGCTAGTCTCCAGGTGCCTAACCATCTATAGCTGGTCCCTTTAACTCCACTCAGACCTTCATCAGTAATCCCAAGTCACCTGATTTGAATTATCTGATTTGAATTCTGTTTCCTGCTGGGACCCTGATGGATACAGCCAGGAATTATGTAACCAAAGCACCTGGCATGGAGACCAGAACAAAGAAATCCCTCAATAAATACTTGTTGAATGAATGTGCTCCTGGGATGCCTGCTTCCCCTGCAGGAAGCAGCAGAAAAATGCATGCTGGAGTGTTCCATACCCTGTATTCCATAGCTGTCTTTCCCTTTGAACATTAAGCATATCTTCTCCCCTGGCATCTTTCTCCTGCCAACATGCACATGGCACAATTGGCTTGGTGTTCATGCTTTAATCCCCACAGCATGCATTGCCCCAATCATTCATTCACCAAGTATTTATAGCACTTCGGCTACACAGAAAGCATTCTACCAAGGTGAGGCCCAGGGCATTTTGTCCTGTGTTTATTTAGGTTGCCCTTGAATGAAATGTGTGCTCAACTCCATTTGATGGAAATTGGAAGCATCCATGGAATTTCAAGAAAGAGACATGGAGACTCCTAGCCTAGGTCAACACTGAGTCCTGGCTATGTGGGACCCAGGCCATTAGCATCAGACTGGCTTCTAGAAAAGTGCATGCTGGTAAGTGCCGATGCTGAAATTGAAAGGAAAATGGCTATGAATAAAAAGGAAAAAAGAAAGAGAGGGAGAAAGGCATAAGTAGCTAAGTCTCCAAGCTTTTCAGCAGTTCCCATTAATAATGTATTTCCGATATACTACATTTTTATATAACTGTCTTTGGTCCCCTCTACGGTTTAAAGTAGGTTTCAGAGATCAATACTCATTCGAGTTGTAAAAATTGGTTTTCTACCCTATCTATCTTTCCTCTCTCTCTCCTCCTCACACACTCTTCATGCAATCTTATTTTTGGCACAAATACCTGAACATCTGAAATAGCAGGGATCTCCATCTCAGCCTTAAAGTGAAATCGTTTGCTCTTGTGTGGGTGAAAGAAACTGAGCACATAAACCAAGATCGAAAAGCTGCTTTGAGAACCAAGAAGAGTGGTTCCGTAACAGAGGTCACACACCCCCGCACAGCACAGGCGTTCTCAGGATAACTGGGGAAAGGTGGGCCTCTTTTCTCTGGACAGTATGGTGAAAATATAATGCTAAGCAGGCGCCTCACTCCCACCTTGGTCCTGCACACGTGCCCCTAGCTATGCTGTTTAACAACAAAAAAGGAGGGCAGGCAGGAGGGGAGAGGTGAGGTACAGCCATGCAAATGAGGAGCCAATTAGCGGAGAAAATGCCCTTGCAGGGTGCCAGGTGGTGGCAAGGTGCAAAGGCGAGTTGGGTTGATTAAAACCTACTCCACAGAAGTTTTGAAAAATGTTTTCCACTTAGCCGAGGCAAGAAGAGCAAGAGAAGTGTTGTGGCCTGCGGGCTTGGGGTAACTACTGAAGAGCTTGCCCGCCCATTCCTCTGGCAAGGACTCTTACCTCTGTGGTAGAGAGCACCGTGTCCTCGTCGAGACTGAGAATGGCGTCAGTGACGATGTTGTCATAGGGCAGGAAACGGCTGCTCATAACCTGGGGGGTAAGTAGAAAGTAGGTGGGGGCAGGGGGTGGGAGGAAGGAAAAAGAAAAGTAAATTTCAAGACTTGTTTTCAGGAAAATTCCCTCATCTTCCTCACCTTCATAAAGAAGGCTCGCCGCGTCTCCCCTCAACACTGAAATACCACCATTTTCCATTGGTTTAGATTCATCTGTTCAACAATTATTGGGCATCTACTATGTGCCAGGAGCCCCTGGGTGGTGCAAACAGTTAATGGGCTCAGCTGCTAACCAAAAAAGTTGGAGGTTCGAGTCCCCCCAGAAATGCCTCAGAAGAAAGGCCTGGTAATATACTTCTGAAAGGTCAGCCATTGAAACCGCTATGAAACACAGTTCTACTCTGACACAGATGGGGTCTCCATGAGTTGGAATCTACTAGAAGGCAAGTGGTTTCTATTTTGGTTTGTTTTGTTTTTTTCTATGTGCCAGGAA
Organism: Trichechus manatus latirostris; assembly: GCF_000243295.1. NCBI lineage: Eukaryota > Metazoa > Chordata > Mammalia > Sirenia > Trichechidae > Trichechus > Trichechus manatus. The sequence goes on from NW_004443958.1 coordinate 6,098,334, forward strand.
CTTGTTGGTCAAAGGGAGGACAAGATAAAGAGGATATCTTCCCTGTCGTTAAGGAGTTCAGAGTCTGCAGAGGAGCCCAAGAAGCAGATGACCAATCCTAGGCTTATGTGAAAAATGCCAGAGTACTCAGAAAATGGAGCAACTAGCTGCTTGGAAGAGCAGGTGAAGACTTTGCAGATATGCCATTGAAGTAGGACCTCTATGGATAGGACTCTACTGGGTATAGGGTAGAAAAGGGGCATAAAAGGCAGAGGGTTTAGCAGGTGCAAAGGCACAGAGGAGAGAATCACCATACTGAGGTCCAGAAAGAATGGATGGATGGAGCAGTGATTCCAAGTGTGGGACACACACCACTGAAAGGCAAGATCATTGTAGAGGATGTGCAGATAAATAGTTAACATCCCTCTAGTTATATATCTCTTCTAGCATATATTAGAAAAAATACATAAAAACACACACATATTAGTTGCTAAACCAATAAAAGGTATTAATATAAGCTTACTTAAAAATAATTTCATTAAAATAAAAAGTAAGTTAATTTAAAGAAACTTAAGTAAACAGTATCACATGTGGTCCATCAATTTAGAAAAATTGTGAAGGTAGTATAAGAATAAAGCTTAGGCAATTCTGGGCTAGGGCATGATGAGCTGGTGTGTGTCTGGGAGGGTGGTAAGGGGATCAGTTGGAAAAACTGAAGCTGAGGAGGAAGCTGGAACCGCCCCGTGACAGTTAGAGCTTAACACTTTGTGCTAGACAAGCCACAAGAAGAACTAATATTTCTGAACATTTATTACGTGCCAGGAAATGTTCCAAGTGCTTTATGGATATCATTTCATTTCATCTTTCCAACAACCTCATTTTATAAGTGAGGAAAATGAGGTACAGAGAGGTTAAGTTTCTCATTCAAAGTGGACCCAGGATTTCATCCCAGATGGTGTGATTCTGTAGAGCACCTTGGCCACTATGCCCCAGGGTTGGAAAGGACCTCACAAGGGAATTGTGGGGTACATCTGGCAATATAACTCCGAAAATTGTATGTTAACGGTTATGACACCTTCTCTGGATTCACACGTGGAGACTCAGGAGAAAAGACCCATGTGCCATCAACTTCCAAGGCATGAAGGCCAAGGAATGAAGCACTTGAAGACTGGAGACAAAGGGAAAGGGGGAGGGGGATGCCTAAGCCTGGCTGCCAAAGGAACACATTCCACATATCTAAGCACCCCCAAAAGAAGCCCAAGCTGCACTGGCATCAAGAATCCAGCTCGTCCACAGGTGTCATCTCAGAATCAGTTTGCATGCCTATGAAGCTACTAGAAGGCTCATGACATTAAAAATAGAAAGTGCCCATTACAACCCATCTCTGGGAGCTCAAAGGGATGTGTCTACAGAGCAAATGACTTCAGGCGCTGCTCCTACACAACTGTCAACTGAGTCTGTTGGTTTGCTTTTCTCAGATTTTCGAAATAAAATAAAATACAAAGCTATCGGCAACCCCATATACACACTGCTCAGAAATCTCAGCCTGAAGCAATTCTCCTGATACTGTTTACATGACTAGTGACTAACGCAGAAACCATCAGCTGCCGACTTAGCAATGCCCTGACCTTTCTCTTGTTAAGACTATGGGGGAAAACTGCAGAGACAAGACCTATAAATTCAAAACAGAATCTTGCAGCCAAAGCGGCAAACACATCAATTTTAAATTCAAGGTTAGACACGGAGACCTTAAAATGGGGAATGGGGAGGAAAGATGGCTTCTTCCCCATCATCTGCCCAACAACTGGTTTTAAAAGGACCTGCTTCCTTGCTCTGAGCCTGCTTCACCTATGCCAACCACTTCCAAATTCGAGTGTAAAGACTAGACAGTTTCAAATACTTTGCCTCAGCTGCCTTCCAAAAGTTGAATGGATTAGCATGTAAGCAACCCCAACTGGGTTTTCGTTGGTAGTTTATTTAAGAAATTTATCTACCTATCTGCCACGTAGCAGTCGATTCCAACTCATAGCGACCCTATAGGACAGAGTAGAACTGCCCTATAGAGTTTCCAAGGGGCTGCTGGTGGATTCAAACTGCTGACCTTTTGGTTAGCAGCTGAGCTCTTAACCACTGCACTACCAGAGCTTTATAGTCTGTCCTACAGGGTTGCTATGAGTCGGAATTGACTCGACGGCAAGTGGTTTTCTTGTAAAGTGGTCTGAAGGGCTACCAGACAGTCAGTGAGACTAGATCATGTTTGAACATCCTGATACAGATGTTCAAAGAAAGACATATCTACCAGAAGCAGATCTGATCACCTATAGAAGCATAAAAAACAGAAAATACCAAAGCTCCAAGTTAACAGACTCCATTCAAGTACTGTGGCAGGGACTCAGGCACTGGAATTGGAACACTGTGGCCCCCATCACAGGCTATTCTACTGGAGAGATAGACATAAGGATTTACAGGAGATTTTTGTGTGTGTCTGTTTCTTTCATGAAACCGTGCCTAGGATGAATTGGATTTAAAAGGGTAAATCCATGGGGCATGTGATTATTCTAACTCCTGCTTTTTCTCATTAAACGTTTACCAAGCAGCTTTCTGATGTTGCTTGACTTCAGCCCCATGAATGCAGTGACTATATTTGTCATATACCCACTGTGTCCCAAGAATGCTGCACAGTGCCTGGGACACAGTAGGTGCTTATAAATTAGAATTGAATCAATAATTCACTATCATGTTGTCTATGTGAGAGTTATATTTCTCATTGCATTCAGCTGAACCATGTGAAAATGGCATTTTGGAGGAGTCTAACGGTGATTTTGGAAACCCTGGTGGCGTAGTGGTTAAGAGCTACGGCTGCTAACCAAAAGGTCAGCAGTTCGAATCCATCAGGTGCTCCTGGGAAACTCTATGGGGCAGTTCTACTCTGTCCTATAGGTCACTATGAGTCAGAATTGACTCGACGGCAACAGGTTTGGTTTGGTTTTTTGGAATGGTGATTTCAAATGGGTCAATCTAATAAATTGTTATTTTGCCATTCTGGTAGCTAACTCGGGCTCATAGTTGTTTTACTTAGTGTGAGCTAGTCCCTCATGGCCTCTCTTAGATGACATTGCTTCACTGCTCCCAGTTTCATTTAGTAGTGACCGACTTCTTTACGATGGATAAGACCCGTGAGAAAGCAATAAGCAGAAGCAAGAGGTAAAAGAGCTCACCTTGCTGTGAATAGTAGAAGAAGTTTCAAGGAAGAGGTAGCATGTAAACAAGAGCTTAAAGAATATGGGAATTGTGACAAATAGAGACAAAGGGTTGAGGAGGGGTGGCTAAGACTTAGAGTAAATAGGATCAACAAAATTTAGAGGTAGGAAGGGACATAGTGCAATTCAGGTAATTGTGCATGATCCAACTTGGTCTGAGAATAGGGTCTGTGGGGAGAGTAATGAGAGAGGGAAGGAAGGCTAGCCAGGCCAGGTTTTCATGGCCTCAAATGCCAATTGAAGGCATTAGCAAATGGAGTCCCTGAAGGGCCCTGAAAGGGTTAGGAAGATCATTCAGCTCTATGCAAAATGAGTTGGAGAATGGATGCAGGAGCCAGCTAGGAAGCCCTTCTGAAGCTTTGATGGAGAAACCAAAACAAAATTAAGGTGAAAATATCCTTCTGAAGCTAAATGTGAGGAAGAACCATTATTCTGAAAGTTGATTAATTCAGATTAATTAGCTAAGCAAACCTCATGTATCACCACCATCAGCCTCATCTTCATCTTCATCATTTAAGGAACAGTGACTACTGCCAGGCCCTGAATTCATTTAATCCTAACAGCAACCCTATGAGGTATGTATTATTATTTCCATTTTGTAGATGAGCAAACTGAGGCTCAGAGAGGTTAAGTAATATACATAAAGTCACAAGCTGCTTAAGAGTTAGAATTAGGAATTTGAAAGCCACAGGCTGAGGAAATTCAGAGAGAAGTACAGTTTCGGAAGAAGTAGTCCATGGCTAGCAGATCCTATAGGCAGGAGAAAAACATCTAGAACCAACACCCAAAGTGTCCCCACAGAGAAACAAAATTCCACTGTGTTTCCATATTGAAGTTCTTCCCCTTGAGTCCTACCTTGCTTTCTCCTTCAATGACGATGACAGGCACAGCAGTGGCAGGCCAGCGGTGTTTGGCTGGTAGGGGCTTGTCACAATTCCATAGAACTATGATCTGAAAGGGACGGGATCATTAGATGGCTTGGTATGGTTGGATTCATGCAGGTCTCCAACCCAAAGACTCTTCTCATAGACAGAGAGAGAGAGAGAGAGATGGAGATCTAAGCGAGGCAGAATGGCAGACATCAAACCTGAAAGTGCAAGCAAGTTCACTCCCACACAACATTCAGAACCTTCCCATTTCAACTACTAGAGAGAGATGGCAAAAAGGGTAACCTGAAAAACTGTGTCAAGCGGGTAGGGGGAAGCTAAGGAAAAAGAAGCAATTTCAGGGTTCCTGGTTCTTACTGAGTGGTTTCCTGAAGTTTCATGTCTTACGATGAAAAGTAAGAAAATAACTCGGATTGAATTAAATCAAAATGTATAGTGAACATCAGAACATCTGCTATGAACCTGTGCTACCCCAGCCAAAGCAGGAGAAAAAAAGCCATTCAAGAAAGAAGTAGGATGAGCTCATGCTTCAGAATCTCTAGAATGGTTGCTGATTTTATGTGACTTTATTATTTCCAATAAAGGTGTTTGGTTCAAAACTGTGCACTTCAACGTTATTTAATTATTTCCTCGTTTGTAAACCTCCTCCTATAAACTAATTCACAAATCAGAAAAACCACTGTTCAGAGTGTGGGAGCAGTACTGGTCTGGAAAAGATGATTACCATAGATAGAATCTTCTGCTCCCAATTTTATAATTAGCACGGTTGCTGTGGAACAAAAGTTGCTGCCTCTCAGCATTTTGTTAAGTCTGTTGCTTCGACTGAAAGCTAGCTTTGGGGGTCCTCCAGTGGCACTTCTGATGCCACTTTATCACTTTGACATTTTAAAACAAAATAATATGCTTATATTCTTTAAAGAACAGGTTAAGTCTCTATATATTTTTTAACTTTATACCAGTGCCAAGGTGTCTCTGGAAGGCACCCGTTTATCTTGCCATACTTCACTTCCAAGGACCTCTAAGTTGATGGGAAGGGTTTAACAGCGCATAATAAACGAAAGGGGAGTAACAAGGCATGGCATCAGATGAGTCCTGGGGAGAAAAGTGTGTAACAGGCAGGGAGCACAGAGCCTCTAGACCACTAATTTGGAGACAGCAGGTGCTGCTCCGGTCGATCCCTCACTCACCTGGGCACAGTACTGGGACTTGGCTGCAGCCACGAGAAGTTTCAACACTGGCTGGGACTGAGAGACCAGCGGGGTCACCGCATGGATGACTGCAGTGAATTTGGAGGGGGGCTTTAAACCTGAAATGAAGAGAAGAGAGAAGCCTAATGAAGCCCTGCGAAACAAGACTCAGAAAATTACTCCTCCTTGCTCCTTTGCCTCACCCTGGAGCTAATGTTCCCTTTCAGCATATTTTTCCTTTGCTGCTTATGTCCTGACAGAACAAAAACAAGGGGGAATACTGCTAGTTAACTACTGCCAGAGTCTAGAGACCTAAATAATTTACAACTCAGCGTCCATTCCTAGCTTCTACCTCTGACATCCGTTTCCTCTCTTTGTGAGGCTTCTTTGATCTCTTGCCTGCTTTTTAGGTATACTGCCTAAATACACACACACACACACACACACACACACACACACACACA
>NW_004443958.1:6104210-6111872 GCF_000243295.1 Trichechus manatus latirostris
ACACACACACACACACACACACACACACACTCCACCACTCTCAAGAAAGTTTCTTCTCTAGTCACTTAGATCTTAGTATGGATTTAAATCAACACGCTACCTTTCCCAGGGTATTTTCATGTGCTGAATTCTTAGTTATGTAATTACAGGGGTTTTGCCTGATTAATACTATTCCAAATAATAACTAGCAAGTGGAGAAGGTTAAAAGAAACAGCATCCAGAGGCTGTCTAGGTTTGAATCCCAGTTCTACCATGTAGTGGTGGTTGGGCACCTTGGGAAAACTAACCCTCTGAGCCCCAATTTCTTCAACGGGGATGATAATAACTGTACCAACCTTATGGGGTGGTTGTGAGAATTAAATTATATGAGTTAATGCATACAAAACACTTAGAATAGAACTTGGCAAATAGTAAGTGCTCAAAATGGGTAAGCTGCTATCCACCAGCATCATCTTCACTCATTCATTCATTCATTTTTTTGGAAAGGAAGGCTCCACACTCCCAAGAATACCTTCTTTGTGTAGCAGTGACATAGCCAAGAGAAAAAGTACGTGATGCAGATTCCTGCCAACTGTGTCCTCTGAAATCCTAAGCAGAAAAGCATCAGAGTCTCATCCTCACTATGTGCTGTCGAGTCGATTCCAACTCAGAGTGACCCTATAGGACAGAGTAGAATTGCCCCATAGGATTTCTAAGGCTGAAATCTTCAAGGGAGCAGACCGCCACATCTTTCTCCCGTGGAATGGCTGGTGGGTCAAAACCTCCGACCTTTCGGTTAGCAGCCAAGTGCTTAACCACTGTGCCACCAGGGCTCCTTGAAAGGTATCATAAATATGCAAAATAATCACTGCCATCGAAGAAATATAAATGACATGGCTTCTCCTCGGTGAGTTTTCCCATAGGAACTCACAAAGAATTTAGAGACAGGTTAAAAAGCCTTTTAAAACTTCATTAGTTTAGACCCACTAATTTGGCATTTTAGTAGCTTAAATGCGAATAAGGGAGTGCAGGGACATTCAAGTTAAGCTTTGATATTGAGGGGATAAAGGTGAGAATCAGATTATAGATATTAAAGGATTATATAAATGTTTTGTGAGGCAAATTATAACCTCCAATTAGCACTTTAATTGTCTATTAGACACTAACCTTAGCACTATCTAAATACACATTCAAGGCTTTGCCAAGAAAGAAGAATAAATACGATTGAAAAGTTGCCATTTGAAGAGGACAAGTCACTGGTATTAGATATTTTCTATCATAGTTTCAGAAACATCATTTATACATTTCTAATGGGTTAACAACTCCAAATGGTATGACTATTCTATAAGAAATATACAGAAATTTTATCAACCACTACCTTAATATGAAAATCACTAAATTCTAAGTATATTACCCAACGTAGACAGATCACTGATTTTGATAGGGTCCCATAACATGCTTTGTTCAGTTTGGATTAAAGGGCTCCTTGTCACTGGTTGATACTCCAGGCCATGAATTTCATTGTTTCATCTTATCGGTTTCAAACTATAAACATGTACATCTTAAAAAACAGTGAGACTATTACAGAGAATGCATCAGTATTGGGTGGAAAATGTCGAGTCTTTTTGCTACATCAACTTGAAAGATGCTTTGCTGTCTCAGGGATTCTCAAATTTGGAACTGAGAGTAAAAGGAATGTCTAAGATGTTACCAATAAAAAAGCAAATGAGACTACAGATACTTGAATATCTCCGGCAATGACGGCAGCCTTTCATAGCCTTCACTCCTCTGTCAAACCAATTTCTCCATTATGAGGAGACTGAAAGCTGCTGGAGAGCAGAACTGGATCATATTTGACTTTTTATTTCTAGCACCTAGCAAAGTACATAAGAGAAGTGTAATAAATGTTGTATCAATTATTAAATTAGTCCCTTGTCATATAGTTGTAGTTATTTCTCTTCTCCCCTTATTAATTCAGTTCTCCTTTGGTATGAGATAGAGAAATTGGGATTGTGAAAAATAAAGTTAAGAAGAGCTCTTCTAATTTGATTTTCTATATGATGAGACTGAAAAGTACAGGGAACCCATTTCCGTGTTCAAAATGATCCATACTTTGGGGAGTCCATTTATCAAAAATAAAATAAAATAATTGGACTAAATAGAAAGTATAACTGTTCAGACAGGAAAAGAGGTTTTTCATTTTGCAAAGCTGGATCTTCAGTTCTTGAACTTGGTGTGCCATTTATGACAGGGCTCTAGAAAGCAATCCCAATGCAGGCTGTTAGGAAGACCCCACTGTAGAACAGAAGAATCAAGGGGCTTTCGTTCTGGATGGTATCTTGGAGGTAAACAAGGGCAATTCCCTGGAAGGACTTCACTTACCTAAATTAGCATAGTAGTAAGGGAAATCTCCCAAATAAGATGAATACTGTGGTAATACGAACAATCCTCCAGGATGTTTGTTCCATATTAAACTGTTACGTGATATGTGCTTGAATATTCTGTCCTGAATAATCTGGTAAACAAAAACACAGCACGTGGTGAGGATGAGGCTCTAATGATGTTTGATTAGGATCATGCTCAGTCCAAATTTGACAGATGATGGCACATGGAGTAGTGACTCTACCCCCCAAATCTTATCTGATCACACTGTCTGGGGGACAAGAGTGGCAGAGAGAAAGAAATATATTATGGCTAATCATATTTCCTAATTTGATTACGTTTAACCATAAGTTCTAACTTATCATTCTATAATAATGAATTCATGTTCATTTCCAAGTAGAGTGTGTGGACCCTTAGTCTTTCCTTGATGGTTTAGCCTCTAGCAATGGTTTTGGAGATCCATACAGGATGGTCAGTTTTCAGTATGCAGAGATGTCAACATAGACCATGCGGAGACTGAGCTGAAAGCACACTGAAGGCATGACACAGTCTAGAAGCTGTTGAGGTTTTGATCTGTTCCTTTGATTCAGGATGTTGATTTATTTGCTTGCCATATATCGTTTTCCTTTCAAAGTCAACTGTATGACTTTGGGTACTGGTTAGCTGAAGTTTTACTGTGTTTCATCTCAAAACGTAGTGGGTTAACAATTATTCAAAACCTCCTACGTAAGAGGACAAGAACCATAGCATATGAAGACTAATAATAGCCAAGCTAGTTCATTAGTTTCTTTGGCCTTTGGGACCTTGCAGATCGTTAAATTCTACATTTAGAGTCAAACATTCTCCCATCCTGAATCATTTGTCAGTTGAATATGATTAGTTCACTTTACAGTCTTCTCTCTGTGACTTTCAAACTCTTGTAATTATACCATCCACTCATTAAGATATGATTTGGCAAATAATTAACTTGATACAGATTTCATGTTTTCAGCAATTTTTTTTATCCTTAAACAAAAAGAAAAAACCTGCCAAAAGTCTCAAGAGATTTAATACCTAAATCGCCATTTTCTAGGTCCCCATTTAATGCAACATGATTTTAAGTACAGACCATTTAAAATGAAGTTTTATTATTTGCTAAGGTTATTAACATCCTCAGCTCATCCCACATGGTGACAATAAAATGGACTACATTTATCTTTGCAAACCTTACCATGTTTACATTCTTAATGAGAGAGAAGGAGGCAAGAGGGAAATTTTGAAGAACTCAAATATCGTAGTTCAGTGATTTCTGCATTTTATCTTTACCCCAGAAGAAAACTGCTAAGTTTATACAGCTGGGAAGAGGTTTCAAATTTGGTGGAGATGTTAATAACTGAACTAAAATATAAATATTTAACCTTTGTGATACAACAGAGATGTGTTAAAATACTGCTGTGTTGGCCTTAATGATGAGAAGACTGTCATGGTGGTTGTGAACGGTTTTTACATGGCTAGCAATTCACTTTGCACAATATTTATTCCAGGTCTTTATTATTTGTTTCTTCCAAATCCACTGTCTGTTTTCCTTTACAGTTTTTTATTTAGATTCTCTTTTGTTTTGCTTTCCAAATTTATGGACCTTTCAGCATGTAGTCACTTAAATAAGTCTGGATATCAAGACACAGAATAAATTGACAATAAACAGCATCATAAATCAGATCTACATACAAACGACATGGAACTCAGGGATGTCACACAATGAGTCATTAATCACTTTGGGTCCCTGGGTGGTATGCTTCTCATTGTCACAGACTATCGGTATGGTTCAGTATCACAATATTGTTATCTTTTAGATTTCAGGGATGCGATAATAACATGTATTATTCTTCTGAAACACCAATAAGCATTTTACATTCTCTTCATACAAATCTTGACAGCAAGATATCAGCATAGGTATGAAAGCAATGTCAAATATTCAGTTTAACCTGAGTTGAGCAATTTGCCACCTTTATGTCTCACTTTCCACATTTATAATAAAACAGTAAAATATGACATTAATTATAACAATCTCTCAGAATTTTTTAGGAATAGCTGCCTAACTTTTTATACTTGTGACCTGATTTTTTACCTTTAAAAAAATCTTATTCCTGTGTTCATGTTCTAGGCATAGGTTTTTCCATTTTTACACAACTATAATAGCATAGATATTATATACTATAGATATCATTTCATATTATTGATAGCATTCATGTCTTACTTATTCTAAATGACAAACAATAAGGCATTTTTCCATGTAATACAATGAACATATTTATGAATAAAATTTTTCCAGATTTATGATTGATTCTTTAGGATACAGGACTTTGTCAGAGTTTGAACACTTTTAAGGCTGTTCATATTACTATCTAGGAAACCTATGGAGCAATTCTACTCTGTCATATAATGTTTGTTATGAGTCAGAATTGACTCAATGGCATACTACAACAACATACGTATTGCTAAATATCTTCCTAAAAGGTTTATACCAACTTGCCTTCTCAAAAGTCTGAAAGAGTATGGGTCTCATTTTACCAAACAGAAAGGTCATTTTTTCCCCTCTCCTAATGTCCAACTCTCACTATTGCTATACTGAACAGCTCCCAGAATCCTTTCACTGCACTTGGTACTCACTCTCCATAGATGTAGAAGAGGGCACCATATTTGGAAGTTGGACACTTCTTTGGCTACAAACAGAATCAACACACACATACAGACCGACACTCACACACACACACACAATACAGGAATTTTTCCTCTTGGCCCCAAATGGCACTCTCAATAGTGATAATATTTCTTATCAATGTGAATTCAAAGAGAAGAATGGCAGTCTTCTCATTTTTCTTTTTATGTGCCATCTGTTTTTCAAATAATAGACTTGGTTACAGGTTGCTGTCATTCTGTGTGGCCCCAACTTGTTCTTTTGACCAACGCAATGTGTGTCTAACATATACAGTACCACCATATGCCACATCTCTCCAAGCCAAAGCAATCTTCTATTTCCATTATCTCATTGATTCTAACCTTTTGTTATATACAGCAGTAGCAACATCATGGTTTGAATGTGCATGGTTGGATAACTAAAGAGGAAAGGGAGCATCTTTCATAAAACTCTACTAAAAATGTGCCTTCCAAACCATTGGATGTTTTCATATATTATTACAATTGCACGCATCTTTTCTTTTGCCCACCCTGATTCCAGCTGAGATCTACGTTGTGCAATATTCTGAAAAATGATGGAATCCATGAAGGAACACTGTCTTTGCAATATTTGATAATTGTCTCCCATCCTTACTTCTGAATTTGCACGAAAAGTGCTGAATTCCAAAGAGCCTATCTCTAATTATAAAGCTCCTTAGTTCCAAGATGCAGCATTAAGATATTTCAATCAGACTGGAAATACTAGAAGAATCTCAAGTATGAAAGAGTACTGCACAACAGAATAAATGAACAACTGGAACCTGGCCTCAGAGAGACAGGTGAGGTATGCTGTTTTCCACTGTCTAAGCACTACCTACAACTCTAAGGTATATAATCTCCAAAGACCCAGTAATCTACTTCCCTTGCCTAGATTACAGCAAGCAAGGGAGAAGGACCCCGAATTCTAGAGAATCTGAGTGTACAGCATTCTGGAAGCAAGGGATCCTTGAGTCTATGTTTTCTGAGGGCAACTTTGAATTATCCTCATACCTTATGGGCATCATCATTGATTGAATGACTTACATCATCTAAGTTCTAAGCCAAATGGGCACTTTTGATACTATGCAGAAATACATTGGCTTTGTTGATTTGTATATGTGGATGGCCTTTTCTGCTATTTTCTCTACTTTTCTGTTTACACTGAATTCTGGGTAAATCTGAATTCTGAATTAAGATGGAAAATTGGATGGTACCTCTCATGTAATTTGGTGGAAAGGTCAAATTGTTACATCCAATCTCAGAACTATAGAAGGAGTTTTGACAATTGTTATAAATTTGAATGAAGAATTTGGTTTGTAGTATTTTAAAAACAACTGTGTCACTAAAGAATTGCATGGCTTAAATCCAACGGGAAGAAGGCCTTTCCAGGTTCAGTGATGAAAATGGCTTGGCTTGAGATTCTCTTCTTATGAATATAACACATCCAATTGTTATTACAGTATAATTGAGCACTGCTAACTTAATACAGGAAAGGCCAGATCTATGCAATAAATTATACTCGAAAGAAATGTAATTAATGAGATATGATCTTTCATCTGGCAAATTAGCAAAGTTGTGTATGTGTGTGTTTTAATTATGATCCTCAAGGCTGACAAGAGTGCAGCCAGAGAGGGTCTTCCCCAAACAGCTTTTGAGTGTGTAGACTGATACCACCTTTTGGAAGAGTAATTTTGCAATATATATCATGAGTCTTACACATGCCTAAAAGTCTTTGGCTGAGTAATCCCACTTCAATGACTCTCTCCTAAGGAAATAGTCAGAAACGTAGTCTACGACACATATAGATAGTCATTGCTTGGATAAAGGCATAGTTATCTATACAAAACATCATCAGAAGCAAACTTCATAGTCAACAATAGCGGATTGGTTAAGCAAATAGAGGTTCACCATAAGATGGTATATTAGGCTGAAAAACATTAAAACATGGAGTCTGGACATAAGAGTGGAAAACTAATGAGACAACATTGAAAGGCAAGAAAAAGGCCCCCAAATGCATAAAAAAGTGGCATTTGAAAACACTGAGGAAAGTAAAACTTTAGAAACTAGACAATTTGTCCCCCCCAAAAAATTTTAGATTTTTCAACACAGACCATATATAAATTGTGGTACATTCATACATACAATTGGAATATTACTCTGCCATAAAGAGATGAAGTCTCAATACATGCTACAACATGGATGAACCTTGAAAACATCATCCTGAATGAAATAAGTCAGTCATAAAAGGACAAACACATTGTATGATCCTACTTATATGAAATAGCTAGAATAGGCAAAGGTACAGAGAACAAAGTTTATTAGTAGTTACAGGAGTGGAAGAGAGGAGGAAAGAGGGAGTCATTGTTTAGGGAGCACTGAGCTTCTGTTAAGGGTTATGGAAAACTTTGGGAACACCATGGTGATGATTGGCAACATAATGAACTTAATGTCATTGAATTGTACATAAAAAATGTTGAAATAGCAAATGTTTTGTTACATATACATATGTACGTATGCATGTACACACACACATATATACACTTACTACAATTTTAAAAAAGTAAATTAAATCTCTAAATGTAAAAACTTAACTATAAAAGTATATAT
>NW_004443958.1:6111972-6152230 GCF_000243295.1 Trichechus manatus latirostris
TATGTGTATTAAAAAAAATCCACTGCTGTCAAGTCGATTTCGACTCATAGTGACCCTACAGGACAGAGTAGAACTGCCCCATAAGGCTTCCAAAGAGCAGCTGGTAGATTCAAACTGCCAACCTTTTGGTTAGTGGCCAAGCTCTTAACCACGGTGCTACTAGGGCTCCATATATGTGTATAAGTATAAAATATTTACATACACATATATACATGCACACATACCTGTGTGTGGGGTCCCTGGGTGATACAAATGGTTGATGTGCTCAGCTGCTAACGTAAAGGTTGGAAGTTTGATTTCACCAGAGGCACTTCAGATTTATTTCTGAAAAATTAGCCACTGAAAGCCCTGTAGAACACAGTTTTACTCTGACACATATGGGGTCATCATGAGTCGGCGTCAACTCAACGACACCTGGTTTTTATATCTGTGTGTATGTATATACATCTGTATGTACATATGTGTGTGTACATGTATAAACATTATGAGTGGAAAAATTCTTTCTAAATAGTAGCTAATGGAGAAGGTGCAGAAGAAAGGATGGTGCGATCATAAACAAAATTGAAAGGCACACCACAAATTAAAGAAAAATATTTGCAACAAAACTATCAAAGGTTAATATCTGTAATATAATAAGCTTTTAAAAATTAGTGAGACAAATAGGACAACAACATCATGACCATTTCTATTTCTTTCTTTGCAAGTTGCCTGAGAAAACAATGTTATCATTTAAAAAAATTATAATGTCCAATATTGGTGAAAGTGGAATAAAACAAAATAAACAAAAGCAGTCCTCTCATATAAGCTGGTAGTGTATAAATTAGTTCAACCCTATTGCAGGAAAATTGATAATTCATGTTAGAAACCTTAGCGTTTGGTATAACATTTGAACTAGGATTCTGAATACTAAAAAAATGTATCCTAAGAAAATAATCTTGGACATATACAACAACTTACTCTCAGGCTATTTGCTTCAATGATGTATATAATAATAAAAAATTGGAAACAACTGCAATGTCTCCAAATTGGAGATTAATTGAGGGAATTAAATTATATCATAAATAAAATATTATACAGTCATTAAAATAATTGTAGAAAAAATCTAATAACATGAGAAAATATTAACAACATATTATTAAGCAGAAAAAACAGGTTACAAAGCATGTATAAATAGTCCTTTTTAATTAAAAGATAAAACATATTTATAATTTACATAGAAACATTAATATATGTGTTTATATATGTTAACAGTGGTTTGTATAGGTTGATTATTTTCTTTTATGCTTTGAGTAATTTCCATTATTTTCGAAAATGAACACGTATTTCTTTCGTGAAAAGAACTCTCCACTCCAAAATGGAAAAAAAAAACATTTTTTTTTAACATTCATCTTTCCTTAAGAAGGGCTTGGGAAAGATTTGGTCCTCTGATCTTCAATGCTGGACAGGATCGAAGTAAAGAGAAGGGTAGAAACTATTAAATATTCAAATCTGCTGCTATGCATAGAAATGAAAACTTGATGAATTTGATTTGAGGAGAGTGCTTTTCGAGGAATAAGAAACATTTGCTTGCAATAAAAAAACAAGTCAGTCCTTGGAAGTCATTATGGCTTTGTCACTCTCATGTGGATGGGCCTGCATCCTAAATAGCTTTCTCACCTACATCCAGTATGAGAAAAACCACACCTTGCATGAGAGGACACTATAACTGGTGCATACATGGGGGTGAGAGCAGGAGCTCAAGCTGGGCTTAAGTCAATATATGCCCTAAGTGCACCAGGGACTTGAGCCAGCCCTGGCTATGGTAACTCCAGGTGGCAAGAAAACAGGGATGTGGACACAAGAGGGTGACTGGAATTTTCTTGACATTATTCAGACTTTTCAGTGCATGCTCCAATTCACATTAGCTTTTGGAGTACTTTTCCAAAATAAATAACTCCAAAAGTCAGGCCCCTACCTCATTATGGGAACATCTCAGAATCCTCTCTGTGCTGTGCCTCACCAGCGGATCTCTGCTCTCCTTCCGGCAAGCCTATAATTCATGAGTGTGCAGTTTCCTAAATCTTTTCTTAGCTCTTCGTGCTACTTCAGTGTAGCCCCAGGCCATCACTATCCGCTCTACTTCCAATGGTTTTAATCATATCCATGCTTCCCTCGCCTTTTTTCCTCCTGTCCTAAAAAAAGCAACTTGAGGATGGCACCCATCTGCCTAAAAGATTTCCTACTTTCATAAAGTTTAACACTTTCTGCACCAGATGGTTACAATCCTGATTTTCTTCTTAACACATCTCGACAACACTGATGCTGGTTGGGCTGCATATGTCTTGAGAATTAATTTTGCTGTCAATTTTGCTGTCACCCCAATGCCGCTGGACTATGGCGTCCAGTAAACTCTTCATATTTTTAAAATGGTAGGGATTTTCCCCTAGTTGGTCACTATCCCTTCTCGAAATGGACTCCAGAAATATGTCTTCAAAGGATGTTATTGAATGTGAATGACCGGAAGACAGTCATTAGCCACATGTCCCTGAAATGACTCAAGACAGAGCCAACCTCTGTGGCAGAAGACAGCAATTACTCCCCACGTCAGTTTTCCTCTGTGGAGTTTGTCAGGAATGGAAGTATTTGCTTGGGCACAGAAAAAAGCAAGTAAAAGGGGATTCACTGACATATCTAAATACAGAAAATCTGTTTTTGCCCCATTTGACCAAT
Organism: Trichechus manatus latirostris; assembly: GCF_000243295.1. NCBI lineage: Eukaryota > Metazoa > Chordata > Mammalia > Sirenia > Trichechidae > Trichechus > Trichechus manatus. Next base: position 6,114,682 of record NW_004443958.1, read on the forward strand.
CATATATCATACCAAGGGCAAAACAGAAGGCTGAGAAAAATGTATAAAGGACTATTATTCACGGCCAAGAGCCAAGTGGTCTCACTTACCTCTAGTGTAGTTAATACAATCTTCTCAACTGAAGAAAAATAAGCCTCCCACAAGAACTGTGTCTGCTGTCTAAGTGCTAGGATTTTATCCTGATGAATAGACCTGATTGTAGAAGGAATCTGTAACACAAGGTAAACACATAATAACTATACCTGTAAAACAAAGTGATGCTGTCCTGAGCAAAATAACCCAGTGGGATTAGGCTTTTATTCTCCATAGCATCCAGCTTCTTGAGTACAGATCTACCGAAAAGCACCAGCCCCTAAGCTAAAATGCCCCTAAGTGCCAAATACAAATAGCACTTAATGAGAATCACCCTTAATGACCTTTAACGTGGGAAAAGTTATAGTTCACCGATTCAGTAGAGCTTATCAGTTGCTTAGGATGTTTCTATGGAAGCAATTGCTATTCCCTCCTCTTAGGATCCCAGAAATCCTCAACTCTGCACAATGACAACCAAACTTTACAGAGAAGTGGCTACTGGTTTTGGAGAGAAGGCTGTAAACTCTATCCGTCAAGCACTCAAAGACTTGCCACTCCACCAACTGCAAAACATCCACAAAAAGACTTTTCAGGAAACATCAATGAGCCTCTCCATCCAACCTGAAGCTGGGGTTGGTCATTTCTATCTATACATACCTTAGTTCACCTTTTTGAGCCTTTCAGCCCCTCAGAACTCTCTTTTTGGCTGCAGTCTTTACCCCCAATCTAACTTGATCTGTAGAACAGACATGTTTACCAATTACTGCTCTCTATCAGGCTTTACAATTTTAAGGGATGGAAGTATGTCCCATCCATCCTGCTACACTTTGTAAGGCTAGGAGAGTGGCTTTTACCTAGTAGCTATTCAAGAGTAAGAGCTGAACGCGAACATAGCTATCTGAAGTCACCATGTTGTTGTTGTTAGGTGCCGTTCTGTTGATTCCGACTCTTAGCGACCCCATGTGAAAGAGTAGAACTGCTCTAGAGAATTCTCTTGGCTGTAATCTTATGGAAGCAGATTCCCAGGTCTTTCTCCCACAGAGCCGCTGGGTGGGTTTGAACCACCAACCTTTTGGTTAGCAGCTGAGCGCTTAACTGGCTGCATCACCAGTGCTCCATGAAGTCACCATAAGATATCATTATTTCTAATAGTAGTCGAGCTTAATGGTTCAGCTCGGGGCACTGGAGTCAGACAGACTAAGGTGGGATTCCTGGCTCTATCATTTACTAGCTCTGTTTCTTTGGACAAGTCACTTGGTATCTCAGATACCATTTCCTCATTTATAAATTGAGAACATAGTACTAATGTCATAAGGTTGTAATGAAGATCAGATAAGTGCCTAGCACAGTGCCTAGAACATGGGAAGCTTAATATAGCTATTATAATTATTATCTTACTGACATAAAAAATAAGTTGCTGTTGAGCCAATTTCAACTCATGGTGATCCCATATGTATCAGAGTAGAACTCTGTTCCACAGGGTTTTCAATGGATGATTTTTCAGAAGTAGATCATCAGGCCCTTCTGTCCAGGAGCCTCTGGGTGGCCTCAAACTGCCCACTTTTCAGTTAGTAGCCGAGTCTCTAACCATTTGCACCACCCAGGGATTCCATTACTGACATGTTGTTGTTATTAGGTGCCATCAAGTCCATTCTGACTTATAGCTTTCCCATGTGACAGGGTAGAACTGAATGCATAGAGGGCAATATTTATGGAACTGGCTGTAATCTTTACGGAAATAGATTGCCAGGTCTTTCTCCTGCATTATTGAAATAAGGAGATAATATTCGAAGTTGGACAAATTGGCTTAAAGTCTACATGTGAACTTGCTTGGGTGTGGAGCTCCAAAGTGTGATTCCTGGGTTTCTGGCAAGTTTCCTGGGCTTGTTCCCTATTTTCACCTACAGTTCAAGGTCTATTTCATTTATAGAGTCTATACTCTTAGGGGAGATTCCTTGTGATTAGCAACTGCCCTTTTACACTCACCTCCTTCTGCATGCTTGCCTCTCTAATGCATGACTAATCAGACAGGCATGGTGGGCCTGGGCTGAAGGAGGCATGCTCTGTTAGCTGCTTTAATAAGAAAGTTACCCATGGCACTGTGGTTAGAACTACATCTGAATTTCCACTGGAGGAGAAGGAGGTGGTAGCACACTCTTTCATTCAAGATTCCTCTTAGGAGGAGCAATGGAACCGCTTCACAGTAAGAATAAAAGGAAATGTTCATTTGCTTTGGCAATGCTCAAAACCAGATACTAAATCTGTGTCCCAAAGTGTATATCTGGGTTCCCAACCCGAAGAAACATGGAGGCAACAGGTAAAGGAGAAACACTGGTAGGCAAACAATAGCCTGAAATCAGGGCTCGAGGTGAAATAGGAGTAAAATATACAAATATATATCTCTATATATCTCTATACCCGTATCTATCTATCTATCTATCTATATATATATACATGAATTTTCTATACATATGAATTTTCTTTAACTCATCAAGGATCCAAGATACGATGGTTTCGCTACCTTCTTCATATATATTAATATATATGTCAAAGAAAATTCATTTTCATTTACTCACTGATAAAATTACCTGGATTTTGAAAGAGAGATTAACATATATATGTTATATATATGTAAGATTAACATACATGTTATATATGTGAGATTAACATAGATTATATTAACATATGTTAATATACATGAAGAAGGTAGTGAAACCATCATATCATGGATCCTTGATAAGTCAAAGAAAATTCATTTTTCTTTACTCAGTGATAAAATTACCTGAATTTCCAAAGAGAGAGATTAGAAAATAAAATATCTGGCTAAATGTTCATAATCATGCTCTCTTCTAAATGTCAGTGGTATTTTCTGAGAGTCACAGAGGTTGGAATCACTGTTTCATCCTGGTCGTGAGGAACCAGCCCATTAGAGAAACAATACCTAGAGCTATCATTGCTATCTGGTCCCCCAGAAAACTGAGTCAGCTGTGGTTATGAAAGGTGAAAAGGAATAACATGAATTCACCTACCAATATGTTCCCCTCTCTCATGTAAGTTGAATCCTGATTGTGATGGTTAATTTCATGTCAACATGCCTAGGCTATGGTGCCCAGTTGTTTGATCAAACGCTAGTCTAGATGTTGCTATGAAGATATTTACATGTGAATAGCATTTAAATCAGTTGACCTTAAACTAAGTAGATTACCCTCCATAATGTGGGTGGGCCTTATCCAACGAGGCCTTAACAGCAAAAATACAGGTTTCCTGAGGAAGGATTCTATTTCAAGACTATAATTAGACAAACCTTTGGAATTTCCAGTCTGTCACCTGACCTATGGATCTCAGACACAAGACTGCTGGAGTTTCTAGCCTGTTATATGACCTACAGGTTTTGGACTTGCCAGCCCTCATAATTGTGTGAGCCAGTTCCTCAAAATAACGGTCTCTTTCTCTCTCTCCATATATATATATAAAATATGTATATAGTATATTATTTGTATACAATATATATTACATATGTATATACTATAGTATATAATGTATTATATATAATATATATTTTATCTTTTTATGTATACAAATAATATACATTATATACTATATGTTGCTGGTTCTGTTTCTTTACAGAATCCTAAGGCACTGGTCTTATTACATCAAGTATCAACTGCAATGCATTCCACTTGTCTGTGTATATGATACAAGTGCAGTCTGACAGCACTCTGCAAAGAAGAACCCCTTACTCTGGAAGATAATTCCAGTTGACTGCAAAGACAGAGTTCCAAGTTTTAATGGCATTTGGCTATTGGTTATTAATCTGCTTGTCCTGAGAGACAGGTATGGGAAGTTGATAAATTAATTCCATTTTAGCTGGATTGTTTTGGAAGTTGCAGGACTCAATGAAGTCTTAATAAAAGGTCATGTTGGTAACAAAACTAATGGAATCTACCAAAATAGATATAGGAAAGCAACATCAAGCTCTCTTGGCGACATGATGACAAGAATATGTGCAAATAAAAACATCCGAGCTGTTCTAAAACAGGAAATGAAAAATTGTAACATAACAAAAACATTTCCCAGAGCAGACATTCAGGCTGGGTGCCAGCTCTTTAAAACTATTGTTAACAGTGCAGTCGCTGTTCAACATGGAGGCAGCTGTGCAAAGACAGACTACATATGAGAAGGGAAAAACACAAGAAAGTTCAGGGAGGGGGGCAAGGAGTCTTCAGGCTCACCAGTCAAAAAGTTGCTTCAAAAGGTGAAATATGAGTCATCTTTGGTGAAATGGTAGCAATGAGTCTCCCACAATTAAAGGGTCCTGGAATGTTCTCCATCCCAAAGACAAACTCCCAACATGTTCCTGTCAAATTAGTGGGAGTGTTGGTACATAAGGGGAGAGATTACAGCTGGTGATTTTTATTCCCTTTATTTCCCAAGCGTCTTTCATGGGCATCTATTATTACAAATAAATCAATATGGTGTATGTTTTGCTGTGTATATTCCCAACAACAACAAAATAAATAAAAGGAAGGAAAAAAGAAACATGGAAAAGAAGAATGACATGTATAACTTTTGCTTGGCCTTTCATAAGTAAACATTTCAGGTATATCCCATCTAGGTGTCAGGTGGTATTCTCAGTATTTCTGCAACAATTTCCTTAAAGAATCATAATGGGGAATCACAGCCATAATGTGGCCCTTTCACAAAACTCCAGATCCCTTTCTCAGTTAACACCTAAGAAACCAAGTTGTATTTAGGGCAGTGTGAGTTACCCCAAATGAACAGATTCTGCCTGATCACCTATTCCTCTTTGGTGCCTGAAGTCCAAGGGGCCACAGAGATCACAGAGCTGCATACCTAGATAGAAGGAATGTTCCAGAAATTGTGATCAGCTTAACTCACCAAACACACAGCCCTCTCAGTTACAGATATTTCACCTGTTACTTAGGGAAACTACTATGTGGCTTCACTAGTCAGCTAGCAGGCTGGTCAGTAGCACAAAGGTAGAATCAATAGTAGTTAGAAAGTCACGTTTCTGGATGTTGAAAAACAGCAAGGGCATTTAAAAAAAAAAGCATGCTACAAATATTTGTGGTGGATTCAAAGATTAAAAAAAAGTTCACAATGCCATAAAAAAACATTAAAATCTCTATAATTTTAAAGGAAAGCTCATGGTAATTTATGTTCACTCTAAAACATTATTGCACAAAGGGCTTTAGGAATCCTTAGTGATGATTACTGCCCTGAGATTTCTCTGTGAGTACTGTATCCCCCTCTGTAGGCAGCTCTTCAGCACAGGCTTCTACTAGGTGCTGCTCTTTTAAATGTACTTCCTAAAGCTAACGTGCACTCAGGCACCCAGAGTGGATCATTTGAGCAGTGCTGACACTAATTATAGGAACCAACCCAAGAGACCTCTCTCTTTCTGAAAATTAATCTGAAGGCAAACACAGAAACGGGGAAAGGAATCTGAAGTGAGTGGTGCAAAACTCTTTAGCATCATTTCTAAAAATTCTGGTTATTAAGGGAGGTGGATATCCACCTCCTCATACCATGAAAGCTCATGTTTCTTTACAAATGACTTCTTATCAAAATATATTCCCTGGACCTGAGCAAGAATCTGTTGGAAAGTGAACAATGTCATATTAAATGACAACATATTCACCGTGACACAGGCAGTTTTCTCATGGTAAAATTTCCTTTATGGAGCTGACCTTTTGGATTCATCTTCTTTCAAAGTTTAGATGGGGCAGCAATAATCCACTGACCTGTGGAAGGCCAAAGCCCCTTCCTTACCTGTAATAACAATCTCTCATCGCCTATGACGGCGGCTTGGTTCCAATTAATCACTTCAGAGAATGGCAACTCCCATCCATTGCTGAGCATCACAGGGACACAGGCAGCCTGCGTGGAGAAGGGGATTCCGTGAGTGTGAGGAAAGAGGCGGAAGAAACCATTTCAATCAGGGAGAAATCAGTACAAATTTAATTACTGGCATTTCTGACACTGCAGGGATCTGAGATTGCTTAGGCCAGGGGAAAAGTGAGCCTTCAAGAGTTACCAACCAAGTCATATGAAGGCTGTATGTCTCCAGCCTAGACTGAAATATTTGCAAGTCTTGCCCTAGAAGCTAAAACCCCATTTCTATTCTAGTACCTGGTTTGGCTGACCTTACTTCCATGGAGACCATTGGCCTCGTTGGAGAAGTTTTATTAATGTAACAAAATCTTTCACCATCAAAATACTAGCATAAAACCAACCTTGAATATAAACAGCTTTCCATTGTAACTGCCACAAGCCCATTTGCAAAGTGGTTTACCCCAAGGTCATGAGCAACAAACAGCAGATGGGGCTTGGCATTCCTAATTTTGTGGACTTAATTATTACAGGATACTGACTTTGCCCTCGCTCTGCAAAGCACCCAAACTGGAACCTTGCTCCCTTTGGGTGAAGACATCCAAACCACTGTTGTACCAATTTACTATCTGCACAGTGACCTAGCAGCCAAGAAACATCAGGCTAATGACAAAATCCGGCTTCCAAATAACTCCTAATCCAAACCAGAGAACAGTTTGCTCCGTGCAACATCCCAGGAGGCAACAAGAACATTAGTGACGGTATGCTTCACAGAACTCACAGAGCGCAGTGAAAAAGACTTTCAGGAGAAGGAAGCCCTTGTGTCAGAGGACATGACAGAATGATCTGCAGTAAGGAAGATAGGGATGGGAAGTTATGAAGCAGAGCTATGGAAGCACAGATTCCAGCAAGTCACAGACACAGAGGAGCAAAGAACACAGCAGCAAGGGGACAAGGAATAGAGGACGAGAGAGGTTAAGAGCACGCTTACTCCTCGCTATCAAGGAAGACTGGTTGTCGCTTCCCAGTGGGAACCATGGCCAACAGTCTTGGCAGAAGAAGGCATTCTGCAGAGGGAGGTTAATGAGAGGAGAGACTGCCACATAGGCTCTGAGCTGGAGGCAGGGACCAATGAGCTGCACAGACTTGGAAGAGCTGGGCCAAGGGAGTAGCAACGCCGATGGGCATTACTCTCAGAACTTAGAGGAACCGAGTGATGGCCAAGAGGGGGACATGACAGATAATTCTGCTTTGGGAGAGAACAAATAATGAACCATTTTCATTGCTCTTGGCGTTGGCTTCCACGGAAACATCAGGGCATCTATGGGGAGTCCAGCTAAATTGTCTGGCAGACCAGGTTGCAATTAGATCTACCTGCTGTTTGCAACCATGTCCCTGGAAAACCCACCTTCCTTGCTGGTAAAACGATTTAATCTTGTCATGCCCAAAAACCAAGTGGCCATCAAGTCAGTTCTGAATTCATGGTGACTCTACATGTGTCAGAGTAGAACAGTACTCCACAGGGTTTTCAAAGGCTGCTTTTTTAGAAGTAGATTGCCAGGCCTTTCTTCCAAGGTGCCTCTGGGTAGACTGAACCTCCAACCTTTTGGTTAGTGGTCAAGTGCTTAACCATTTGCGCCACCCAAGGACTCCTAATGTCCGAAGGCAGTGAATAAATCCCCTCCTCCCTCCTGCCCCATTTGTTAACAAATGTTCTCAGATTTTCTCGGGAAAACAGATTTTGAGTCCTGAAGGGAAGCCACGCCTTCTGCTTAGATATCATAGGAGAGGTAATAAGGTAAAATCCACTCAGCTTGATGCCAATCCTCAGTCCATTGCTGGGGAGGTTTCAAGGTCTCTTACCTGCAGAGCCTCCAGGAACCTGAAGGACCCAAGCCTGCGACCACGAGGAACCAGACAGAAAGTGGCATTGTGCAGCATTTCCCGATAATCATACCTAGAAAGAGAGGAGGAGAAATCAGCAAATGAAGACCTGTAGGAATGGGGATGAATAAACATCTGGAATGCACAACTGCATAAAATTACCCAGACCCACTCAGGAAAGCCACTGGGCAGGTGGCTTCCATTCTGGGGAAGGGGTTTTGCTGCACGGAGGAGAACAAATGTGAAATGTCAAGCTGGACACAGCAAACAGTACATAAAAAGACAAGTCTGATGGTCTTAGTAACAATTTGACCTGCCCAGCCTTTGTCTCTGAAATCACATTTTCATGGCTTCATAAAATATTTTGCGCCTATAAGGTTAAAGAAAGGGGGAAAAAAAACCTTCACTGCTAGTTCATCTCTTTGTTTAATGCCATCTCAGTCTGCAAAACTAAGACTATTCTTGTTCCTCACCGCCTAAAACCATGCTATTAAAAACTTCTCGGGAAAGTTCCGTTGCAAGCACAGAAAATTTGTTTTCTTCTCCAAGCCAGAGTTTCTACCTTTAACCAAACATTCAGTTATCCCAGACAAATATCCCTGTATACGAACAGCTGACATGACTTAAAGGGGAAAGAGGAGCTGAGAAAGAAGGAAGCTAGCCTAAGAAATGGGGAAAGAGAAGCAACGAGAGAAAAGACAAAATAGTAGAAGACATGGGGAACTGTACTACAGGAGAGATGGTTGTTTCTTTTGCTCAAGTACCGTTTAATGGTATCACGCTGTTTTTGCACTTGAAAAAATGCAGAGTGCAACATGAGTGTCACCTGTCTCTTCATGCCAATGACATTCAGAAAAGACGAAAAGGATTTCATTTTGTTTAGGGCTGTCACTTCAAAAGTGCTTACCACAAACATATTCCTAAACACCCAGTTTCAAGTTCTTTATGAGTTTAAGAAAACGGGTGAAAGTAGAGATGGCTCGTGTCCTGTGAAGGCTCAGATTGCCAGAGCCAAGGTGAACTCACTCTCATTCTTCAAGCGCTTCTGATGCTCGGCAGACACGTGTGACTTTGACAGCAGCAGATGTCACCAGTATTTTCTGACTCTAATAGTCTAATTTAATCATAGCCTGAAGACACTGGATTCTTCCCTCCTCTTTTTGGGATACTGATATATACATTTATATATTTTAAAGTCCACATCTATTTTTATATTCTCATACAAACTAGGCATATGGGAGTAAGCCAATTTTCAATTATAAACCCATCATTAAGAAGAGACATCATGTAAAGGACCATTTGCTTAAACAAGCGTCTACAACTAATTTGCACAAGAAAAGGTCACCGTGAATGGATTAAGATTATCTCCACTGAGAGTAAAATAAAAACCCTTGCTGCATTAATTAAACTGCAAAATAGACTTCAAAAAAGATTTTTAAGAGGGTGTAAATTTAGCTTAAAAAAATATACTAAATTGTGATGGCAGTGGTTTCTCTTTTCCTCACCAAACATAGAATAATACTTGACAAATATCCTCAAGTTCAGCTGTTGATAATGTCTAAATTTCTACCTAATTGACGGACGAGAGGAAAACACACACACACACACACATACAAATATATGTATGAAGTTTAAAAGGAATTTTTTTAAATATAGAAAGTTCGAATATACTTCGGACTATAGCAAGGTTTAATAACGCCCAAAATAGAAACCCCTAAGGGACCAGCACGGAAAGTTCTACATCCGCATCATTAGGCTGCTAAAAATGTAAAACCCTATTAACGTTCTGGATTGTAACAAGTTTCAAAGTTGCCAGTTGCAGAATTTACTTTAGGGAAGGGGTGGGAGGGAGAGAAGGGGTAGAAAAATTATATGAAAAATTCAAATGATAGTTACACCAGGGGGTTGATATTTAAATGGCTGTACAGAAAGATTGGAGTCCCAGTGGCGTAGTGGTTAAGAGCTATAGCTGCTAACCAAAGAGTGGCAGCTCGAATCCACCAGCCACTTTCTGGAAACCCTATGAAGCAGTTCTTCTCTGTCCTATACGGTTGCTATGAGTCGGAATCGACTCAGTGCAAAAGGTTTTTTGTTTTTGTTTTGGTTTATACAAGGATTATCTGCTGATATAGTGAATAAAGCTTACATGACCGAAGCCTGTGTTCATCCACATAATAGGTAACACGAGATATGGAATGAGCACCTTTGCAAGAGTCAGGAACCCACTGGGAGACTATAGACAAACACATGACCTCCCTAAGCCTCAGTTTCCTAGTCTGCAACATGAGCTGGCTGGGCTAGATGACTTAAGATTCCATTTTAACATGCCATTACTCTTCTATGTTATCATATTTAGGTAAGAAAGAAAAACAGCCGTTGAGAATATTTCACAGCTCCAAAGTTTTCCATAACCATTCTGTTTATGTGTGCATATATAGATATCTGCTCATGTGTACTCAATGCATGTCTAACATATGTACATATGTAATATAAGCACACATAGACACCTACAGAGCATATACATTTATAATGTAGAACAATGATTTTCATTCGTATTTCTAACCATGCCCAGCCCATAAACCAGCCTTTCTTCTTTCCTCTGTGGATAGTGAGCCTACGAATTACCAGTGCATTATGAATGAAGGGGTAATGATGTCACACAAGTGGGACAAACAAATGGTTCCAGTTGGGCCCATATAGGTGTTTGATACTCTCCCACCCAGCGCTCCTGTGGATCCTACTCTCCATTTTGATGTTCCTGCACACCTCACATCTACCTCCTTCTCGATGCTTAAACCCCAGTCCTTTAGATGTTGTGGTACAAGCAGACAAGATCCTTGTCTGATTGCTAGACAAACAGAAGAAAAAAATCACCTAATAGCTAAAAAGGCTGAAGAGAACTTAAGGTGTAATATCTACTGGGAGTATTATTTTCATTTTAGGGAATCCCTGGGTGTTGAAACCCAGGTGGTGGCACAACAGTTAAGTGCTTGGTTGCTAACTGAAAGGTTGACAGTTTGAACCCAGCCAGTGGCTCCTCGGGAGAAAAGACCTGGTGATCTGCTCCAATAAAGATCACCCAAACCAAACCCACTGCCATCGAGTCTGACTTATAGAGACCCCATAATTGTTCCCAAGGCTATAAATCTCTATGGAAGCAAGCTGCTTTTTCTCCCACAGAGCCGCTGGTGGTTTTGAATCGCTGACTTTTCAGTTAGCAGTCAATCGCTTTAACCACTGCACCACCAGGGCTCCTTCCATGAAGATTAGAGCCTTGAAAATCCCATGGGGTAGTTCTAGTCTATCCTAGAGTGTCATTATGAGTCAGAATCAACTCCATGGCACCTAACAACAACAACTGGGTTGTGCAAATGGTTAATGCTCTCACCCTCAGCTGTTAACCGACAGGTTGGAGGTTTGAGTGCACCCAGAAGTGCCTCGGAAGAAATGCCTGGAGATCTACCTCCAAAAACTCAGCTATTGAAAACATTGTGGAAGCACAGTTCTACTTTGACACTCATAGAGTCTTACACACAGTGAGTCTACAGCAACTGGTAATTTACATTTCAAAAGCAGACTAGGGGAAGTGGGCCTTCAGGAATAACATCGTAATTCTACGGATACTCTCCCAAACAAAACAACATTTTAAGTGGTAAAAATTATTTTAAAAACCAGTCATTCAAAGTCTCTGGAAATTGTCCCAAGAGCACAAAAGCAAACGGAGAAACATTAATTCAAGAAATCTACTAAATCGCAGCAAGAATAATGCTAGTGTGTGGCATTTGAGCCATGACCTGCTCCCCTGCCCACCCCTACCAGCTCCATGCTATGCAAGTTCTGACCTGAACCAGTGCAACCAAGGAGACGGGGCTCCCTCTCCCCTAGCTACCATCAAGAAATGGAAAAGACAAGATACAGAATAGGAGAAAAATACTTGCAAACTATATATCTGATAAGGGACTTGTATCCAGAATATATAAAGAACTCTTAGAACTCAACAATAAAAAGACTAATCACCCAATTTAAAAATGAGTAAAGGAATTGAATAGACATTACCCCAAAGAAGATATATGAATGGCCAATAAACACATGAAAAGAAGCTCAGCGTCATTAATCATTAGGGAAATGCAAATCTAAACCACAGTGAGATACTACTTTGTACACATTAGGATGCCTACAATCAAAATAGATGAAAAATAACAAGTGTTGGTGAGGATGCAGAGAAATTGGAACCTTCACACATTGGTAGTAAAAATATAAAAGGATACAGTCATTTTGGAAAATAGTTTGGCAGTTCCTTTTAAATCTAAAAGTGGACTGACCATTCAACCCAAAAACTATACTCTTGGGCATTTATCCCTGGGATTGAAAACTTACTATCATGCAGAAATCTGTCAATGAATATAAACAGCAGCTTTATTCATAATAGCCCCAAACTGGAAACTTCTCAAATGTCCTTCAATGAGTAAACGCTTAAACTGTGGTACATCCTATCATGGACTGAATTGTGGCCCTGAAAAATATGTGTCAACTTGGTTAAGCCATGATTCCCAGTATTATGTGGTTGTCCTCCATTTTGTGATTGATGTACTTTTCCTATGTGTTGTAAATCCTAATATCTGCCTATAGTTAACGAGACAAGATTAGATTATGTTAAAGAGGATTAGGGTGGGATGTAACATCCTTATTCAAGTCACATCCCTGATCCAATGTAAAGGGAGCTTCCCTGGGCTGTGGTCTGCACCACCTTTTATCTTACAAGAGACGAAAGGCAAGTGGACAGAGAGTGGGGGACCTCATACCCCCAAGAAAGCAGCGCCAGGAGTAGAGCATGTCCTTTGGACCCGGGGTTCCAGCACTGAGAAGCTCCTAGACCAGGTGAAGAGTGATGACAAGGACCTTCTTCCAGAGCCAACAGAGACAGAACACCTTCCCCTGGAGCTGATGCCCTGAATTAGGACTCCTAGCCTCCTAGACTGTGAGAGAATAAACTTCTTTTTGTTGAAGCCATCCACTTGTGGTATTTCTGTTATAGCAGCATTAGATAACTAAGACACATCCATACCCTAGAATACTTCTCAATTATAAAATGGAGCTAACTATTGATACACACAACAACATGGATGAAGCTCATGGAAATTTTGCGGAGTGAAAAAACCAATCTCCAAAGGGTACATACTGTATTATTCCATTTACACAATATTCAGGAAATAACATAATTTTAGCCATGGAGAACAGATTAGCGGTTGCCAGGAGTTAAGGATGGTTAAGAAAGATAAGGAGACTTGGCAGGTCAAATGGGGGACAATCTTTTAAGCGGATTAATCTTTTAAAGGAGCCCTACTGGTGTAAATGGGTAAGCGCTTGGCTGTTAACCAAAAGGTCAACAGTTCGAACCCACCCAGCGGCTCCAAGGGAGAAAAGATTTAGCGATCTGCTCCCTTAAAAATTACAGCCTAGGACACCCTGTGAGGCAGTTCTACTCTGTCATATAGGGTCTCTATGAGTCGGAATCAACTCAGGGACACACAACAACAATCCTTCCCCATTATTTAAGTTTAGAAATGTAAACCACTTAAAATCATAAATTACTTACAAAAAAAGATAATTAACTTAAAACACGTTATCCTTAGCAAGAAGGTAAGCAGATGAAGGAGACGACTGACCTCAGAGAAATTTCAGCTTTAATTAATAGGTGGTTTTGTTATCCTTTTCAGATGGGTCTTACGTTCCCCGATTGTATAAGTGATGATAAGGAAGTTGGAATTGTTTTCACAAATGACTGCAAAGAAAATGCAATAAAAATGGCACAGCCCTGAATTTAACCTAGAAACCAGTACCACTCTATGACCATAATAATTTTCTTTTTAAAGCTGTATTGAATAATGTACGGGATACACCCCATTTAAAATGGGCTACATAATGATGCGTAATTGAAGTCCTTCCCCTCCATATGCAGCACGTCTGTGCTGGTAGCAACTGGGCAGAGGGGACAGCATGGCATAGTGCAGAGGTTCCCGAAGTGTGGTCATCCAACCAGTAGCACCTGCATCACTTGGGAACTTGGCAGAAATGCAAATTCTCAGCCTCACCCAGGCCTGATGAAATAGAATTCTGTTTTAACAAGCCCTCCAGGTAACTGTGATGCATCCTAAATTCTGAGAAGCACTGGCATGGTAGTTAAGAGCTTAGTAATTACAAGCTTAGTGGTTAAGCGGCTTTAGACTCAGTCAAACCTGGGTTCGAACGCCAGCCTTGCCATTTACAAGCTGAGTGCTCTTGGAAAAGCTATTTAATCTGTCTAAATCTGTTTCCTCGTTGGCAAAATGAAGATAATACCTATATTGTGAGGATTAAATGATCAAATTTAACTAAAGCAGTGGCACATTATAAGCAATCCATAAATGGTAGCTATTATCATTGGGGCCAAAGGGAGGCCCCAGAATATAATTGAAAACAGAGCAGACTTGAAGTTAGAAAACTTCAAGATTTCCTGAAGTTAGAAATTAGGGTTCTGGATCTACCACGTCCTGTGTGATGCAAAGCATTTAACTCCTCTGAGTCTCAAAGTTTTGAAGATCACATGAAATCACGTACATGAACTATAACCTGTAAAACACTATGCAACTGCAAGCTATTATGGTAAATTATATCAGTTGAGAGGAATCAAAACATATTCAAAAAAAAAAAAAAAAAAAAAAACTAGTAACAATGAACGGGGGGTGGGGGGGGAAGATTCCAAAAGACAGAGCCAAGAGAGAAATGTGGAGTAGACCCTTTAAAGTAAAATGAAAACAGAAGCAGTGAATCACAATGAAACAGCAGCTTCTAATTGAAAGGATTTTGCCTTATTCTCCAAAGCTACACAGACAAAGATGTTACCCATGCAGTGTGTGCAAAGATCCTCCTGTGGGTTCCACAATCCCTCAGTAACATGTACATTTGCCATGTGAGCCTGCTTTTTGCTAATCAAAGAGGATAGGGAAAAAGCAAGTAATCCAGTCTCTCATCTCTGTAGTCACACAATTCTAGTCTCCCCAGGATGTTGCTACAGTTTGTCTCAAGTATTTATTTATAAAGTCACTTATCATCTATAGCCGACCTGTTCCCTACAGCCCCTTCTCATCAGTAATTAATCTTCTTTGCTTACTCTCAGGTTTAAATCACATCCTATAAAGAAAAAAAACAAAAACAATTTATGACTATTATAGTTCAGTAAAGTGCACTGGGATGAGGGAAATAAAATTAACATTCTTTGAGCATCTCCTGTGGGCTTTTTTTCATTCATTCAACAAACGTTTCTTGAATGTCTACCACGTGTCAGGCACTATTCAAGGAGCTTGCTGTCCAGTGAAAAGACAGATGTGTTATCCAATGATGGCTATTCAATGTAGGAAGTGCTAGGATGGAGGCATACAGTGGGGATGGGGTTATGCAAAGAAGAAAAACAGCTGCTGCAATTGATGGGAAGGGTGAGAAGCAGGGGTGCTTGCTGGAGGAAGTAAGACTGAGTCGAGAATTCAGGGACAAGCAAGAAGAATCAGCCTGGCAAAGGGGTAAGAACAGGTGATGGGCATTTCTGGGGGTAGAGATAGCATAGGAGGAACAAAGGCACCAAGAGGAGAGAAGCCATATGCAATTTGGGGTGGCTGAGTGCAAAGCGTGGGGGCATGGGAGGGGATGAAAGACTGCTGGTACAGACAGGGTCACACTAGAAAGACTTTGTATGACATCTCCTGGGGCTCAAACATGCTCCTGTGAGGGTGATTGTGAATCACCGAAGGGCTTAGGCAGAAGAATGACATGTTACTAATGGAACCCTCTGGATTTTATATAAGCCAACATCATAGGCAAGCAGCTAAGTTCAGAGAGCTGAAAAAACCTTGCCAAGGTAGGTCACAGCTAGGACCAGTGGCATTAGTGTTCCAACTCTGGGCTTGCTAAGTCTAAAGGTCATTTTCTTTCCACATCACGCTGCCTCCTCTGTCAGCCCACACAACGTGCAGTGTCTTATGAACCAAAGTCCTAGTTTCAAGCATTGGCAACAGATGGCTACCATTTAAGTGGCCCTTTCTCTCTTACTCAAAGCTCTACCCCATGTCACCACCAGGAGTTCAGTCCAGACTGAGCTTTGTTATTTACTAAGCTTGTTGACTTAGACCCTTGGCCTTTACAGATTTAACACTCAGCATTTCAATTATTTTCAAGAGAATTCTAAAGTGCATGGCATGTAATAATATGAAACTTGCTTGAGGCATAGATTTGAATTAAGAAACATGAGTGGGAGCTGATTTTTCAGCTGGAAAGCGGGTCCAGCTGGCCACTGTACTAGCTCTACTTGTTGTCCTGTAAACATAAACAGTGGAAGGTAGTGGTGGCTCAGTGGCAGAATTCTCGCCTTCCATGTGAGAGAACTGAGTTCAATTCCCAGCCAATGCACCTCATGCACAGCCACCATCCAACAGTAGAGGCTTGCGTGTTGCTATGATGAGGAATAGATTTCAGTGGCACTTCCAGACTAAGACAAACTAGGAAGAAAGGCCCGGGAATCTACTTCTGAAAAGCAGACAATGCAAATCCTATGGATCACAATGGTCTGATCTGCAAACGATCAGGGGGATGGTGCAGGACCGGGAAGCATTTCATTCCACTGGGCATGGGGTCACCATGATTTGGGTATCAACTCAATGGCAGCTAACAACAACAAATACACAGTGGTCTTAAAGAATTCATTAGATTCCACTGAGCATCAGTTTCTTCACAAAACCTACTCACACAGTCTTCGTGCAGCATAAATGTGCTACTCTATGTGCCTGTGTTGGGTAAATGGAAATTTTAACACGTGTGGTGTTGGGTGCTGACCATGGCTGACCAGAACAGCTGCAGCCTCAGGGACACTTGGGCCACCCATAGGGAAGACACTCACTATTTGGAGATGGTACGATTCCTCACACAGGCAATTCTGTGCCTTGAGCACTGCCTGCTGCTAGAACCACCAGGGCACCCAGTCATGCCAAGGACTGAGAATTCATTTCTTTGTGAAATTCCTCAGTGTGGGCTGCCAAGCCCAAGCTGTCCACCGCAGAGAGTAATCCTCAGCTGAAATCGCAGACAGGTAGTTAGATTCACCCTTTCATCCGTCTTGGCTTTCCACAGAAGATAGTCTCCTTTTCTTTTTTTTTTGTCCGTTTAAAATCCATTCCAATACAAGGAGGGAAGAAGGGAGGTCAAATTTCATGGGCTCTCACTGGCCTGAGGCACCTGGGTGAGGCACTTACTCTCACAGGCATTATTACCTCCTTTAAGCCTCACATCCACACTGTGTGGGGGATATTGTCATACCTGTTTTCCACAGGGAGGAAGAGGCAGCTGGATAAAGTCAGCAGGATCCTGAGAATCAAACATCCTGTCTGAACGCACTGGGTCATACCCCATATCATTTTTACACTCTCCCCTCCCCCGCCACATTACCCCACACCTGCCCTAGGTAGGCCTGTTGTTGCTGTTAGGTGCTGTTGACTTGATTTCAACTCATAGCGACCCTATATGACAAAGTAGAACTGCCTCATAGGGGTTTCTAGGCTGTAATCTTTATGGAAGCAGAACACCAGGTATTTCTCCCACAGAGCTGCTGGCCAAATCGCCAACCTTTCGGTTATCAGTTAACCGTTGCACCACCAGGCTCCTGAGGTAGGCCCCGTAGCATCAGTGTTCCAACTCTGGGTTTGCTGACTCTGAAGGCCATTTTCTTTCAACTCCATTATGCTGCCTTCTCGGCCAGCTCACACAACATGCCATGTCTGAAGACAACCTTTCTCACAAAGCGAAGTGCTAAGCAATTTACCTAGTTGCCAACAGTTCTGACAGACCAGAAATTTATACTTGGACAAGGTGGTAACTGCTATCTGCATATGTTAATGAACACAACATGCATCAGGTGCATCCGGGACTTGCAAAGACATAGAAGACTATTTCGGGCCTGCTTGTTATAGCAACTCCACCAGCTAATATACAAAGGCGAGTAAAAAAAAAAAAATACGACAGCCACTGATAACAATTATAATAATGATAATACCCCCACTTGTTAAATGTTTCTTATGGGCTGGCCTGGATGCTGTGCTGCTACACATTCTATAGTCATTACCACACCTTATCTTAGCCACCATGTGAAACAGTAGGGTGTTACTGGCCCCACTTTACAGACGATCAAGCAGAGTATCAAAGTTTGGTGGGGCTTGTGCAAGGAGTGCAAGATCCACGATGAACTCCACTGTTTCCCAGAGCTTCCTGGAAGGCAGGAATACCACAGGGCCAGGATTGTACCAGCCCTAGGTGATGTAATCTTGGGAAGCTTCCTGGTGGAGGCGAGGTTTTAGAGCGCCAGCTTTTATACTACATGATACTGAATTTTGAACTGTTCAGAGATAAACGCAATTCCAGGGTGTGTGGGTCTAAATTCTCCTGTTAAAATAAAACCTTTCTGGAGCCCTGGTGGTGCAAACGGTTAAGTACTTGGCTGCTAACCAAAAGGTTGGCAGTTTGATCCCACCCAGTGGCTCCACAGGAAGAAGACCTGCGATCTGCTTCAATAAAGATTACAGCCAAGAAAACCCTATAGGGAAGTTCTACTCTGTCATATGGGGTCACCATGAGTCCAAATCGACTTGACGGGACCTAACAACAACAATGATCAGGCATAATCTAAAATCAAGTTAACTTCTTTGACAATGAAATAAGAAATTAAGCTGATACCAAGTTTACGGTTAATAAAACATTTCTGAAAATGCTTAATACAGGGCTACCTATGTAGGGGGGAGCAAGAAGGCATTAAACAACAAAAGAGTCAGCGGCAACAATTACGTGGGATGGAAAACTGGTCCAGAAGAGGGCCACAAGGAACCTCGCACAGCAGCAGCTAAGTGTACGTCAGGCCCGACTGCAACTGGGAAGCCTGCGGTCATTATCTTACCATTAACCTTTCACCAGGCTCCACTCCATGAAAACCGGCCAAGTGGAGCGGGGCCAGGAAGCGTGGAGCGAAGCCCGAGAAGACCAGAACAGGGGCCAGCTGCTCGCAGCCTCTATCCTCGGGAGGCAGCTCACCCCAGGGGCAGGCCAAGGACCACTTCCCCCCCAGCACACCCCTTGCTGGGGTTTGAATGGTGTCCCTAACGAAGACATGATGAAGTCCTAACCCCCAGTACCTGTGAACGTGATATTGTTTGAAAATAGGGTCTTCGAAGATGTCATCGGTTAACATGAGGTCATACCAGAGTGGGAGGGGCCGAAACCCATCTAAGTGTTGTCGTTATAAAAGAGAAGGAGAGACGTGAGGGAGAGACGGCCATGGGCAGATGCACCTGCAAGCCAAGGAACATGGAAAAATGCTGGGGCTGCCAGACATTGGAAGAGACAAGGAAAAATCAGGGCAGACAGAGAGAGTACGGCCCTGCCAACACTCTGAATTTGGACACCTAGCCTCCAGAACTGTGAGAAATTAAATTTCTGGACTTCAAAGATACCCACTTCATGGTACTTTGTTATGGCGGCCCTCAGAAACTAATACACACCATCTTTTTTCCTCTGTTGTCCCTAGGTGGTGCAAATGGTTAATGGGCTCTCCCACTAACCGGAAGGCTGGAGCTTCAAGTCCACCCAGCAGTGCCTTGGAAGAAAGGCCTGGCTATATACTGATAAATCAGTCACTGAAAACCCTACGGGGGTACAGCACTATTCTGATACACAGGAAGTCGCCATGAGCCAGAGTGGACTGGATGCAACTTTGTTTTTCCTCCTTCCTCTGCTTACATCCCACTCCTACTTCAGGTCCTGCTCCAGGGTGCCGCTTCCTGGAGGAAGACTTCTCCAATCCCCCAAGTCTAGGTTTAGACACCCTCCTATTTCTCCCACAGTACCCCATGTGACCTTTCGATTTCTCTCTCTGTATTAAATTGCTCGTTTTTCTTGTATTTCTTCCACTAGACTCTAGGAGGCAGGAACCTGGCCAGACTTTCTGTTGCCCCAGCACCTAACTCAAGGCCAGGTCTACAGCAGGCACTTAATAAATGTTTGGTAAATGGATAAAAAGTGCTCAGTATCCACAGGTTTGCATTTAGGTGTACAAGGGCTGTGGAAGCAAGAGGGAGACAACAATGAGATAGGAGAGGAGCCTTTCATTGCCATTATCTCTATTTTTGCTAATAACAACATACCCACTTGATAATGCGCACTTTTCTGATTTTCACTCTTATGCTTAGGACAAGCACAACTTGTTTAGGGAATGGAAGGTAGTGTCTTTCATTTATTTACTGATTTTGTCTTTCTCTTGTATATGTTCTCTCTCCTCCTCTCTGTCTTTACTTCTAAAGGCCTTGCAGCTTGTTAAAAATTTCGTCTTCTTTCTGCACACAGATGAGGATGGGAAATTTGTGTTTTACCAGCTCTGATAAATAGCATGATTTGCAACTCAAGTCGGACACATGCAGAGCACTATTCAAACTGAACCTTCTTCCCCACCTGAGCTTAAGAAAAAATTTGCAGAGCCTCGCCATGGCTTCAGCAAGTATCTTACTCTTCTAGTGCTGCTATAACAGAAATACCACACGTGGATGGCTTTAACAAAGAGAAATTTATTTCTTCACAGTAAAGTAGGCTAAAAGTCCAAATTCAGGGCAACAGCTCCAGGTGAAGGCTTTCTCTATCAGCCTTCTCATCAATGTTCCCCCGGACTAGGAGCTTCTCCTTGCAGGGACCCCAGGTCCAAAGGACACGCTCCACTCCTGGCACTGCCTTCTTGGTGGTATGAGGTCCCCCTGTCTCTCGGCTCACTTCTCTCTTTTATATTTCAAGAGAGTGCCTCAGGACACAATCAAATCTTGTAGATTGAGTCCTGCCTTACTAACAGAACTGCCACCCATCCTCCCTCATTAACATCATAGAGGCAGGATTTACAACATACAGGAAAATCACACAATACCAGGAATCATGGCCCAGCCAAATTGATACACACATTTTTCGGAGGGACATAATTCAATCCATGACAGCAAGTATAAACATACAACATTTGCCCAAAAGACAATGACTCCCTACCTACAAAAGAAAACCAGGCTCAACCAAACGTTCTGACCACTTCCCTTCTTGATGCAAGGTATTCTTTCCTACTTGGCCAGCCTTGGTCAGCCCTTGGATTAGATAGATGTTTGGAACTCCTGCTGGGCTGTTCATCACCAGAGTAGACACTATTCAGGGGCTGTCAGGTGGTGAATCTGACGTGCCCCGAATTCTTTGTCAGCGCCTAAGCCTTTCATCTGGTCCTTGTGCTTAAGTGATTATAAAATACATTGAGAATCTAATTCCAGTTAATGAAATGACGGCTGGTTCTGCTAACCTTCCCTGCCCATCCCCTCCCCCACTTGTGCCATCACTGAGTTCTACCTTCTGACTCCTGATAGTCAGGGCCAGCTCGCTCCTGGACCTTTTGTACTCAACAAGCAAATGAGATCTCAGAACTCTGTGTAGGCTAAGATGGTGCATCTTCAATAAATTATAGGACATCAACATGATATGAAACTGGCATGAAGCTACTTGGCTATGGAAAGTTTTCTCTTTCACATCTGGGTGTGTAAAAGTACAGGTGCAGCCACTGGACACAAAAAAGTGGGTTATGGCTAAAGATCTGATGCCATATACTGTTATTTACCCAATCACCCTTCTGTGAGCTGTTGAGGACTGGGAAGGCCTATTAGCCTAGATTTGGCCATCTCCTTTGGTAGAAGCACAGTAGTGACCTGGGGGAAAAATCTGTGGTGCTCTGAGTTACGTCTTCCTCCTCCAGCTGGCTCTGCTCAGAACAGGTCCCCTTGAGAAGCAGCTATTTCCCAGGGGCCTCATTCTGGGAAGAGGCTGTGGAACAGAGAGAAAATTTCAACATCTAATGGGCAAAAGATGGACCAGGGGGCCCTTAAGAAGCCATTATGCTCCGATATTTGCTCGCTGGACAGACAAATACTGAGCAACTCCTACGTGCCAAAGATACAAAAGACCTCCAGGATCTCCATGGAAGCCAGAGTTTCCTCATGCCCCCCTTTGCTACATTTCCTTGATTCTACTCCTCCTTCAGGTCTCAGCATGAGCATGAGCAACAACAAGAAGCACGTGTTAGTTCTCGTAGGTTTAGGCCAGAGTAGGTTCAATCTGATTCCTCTGAAATCCATTTTCCATAAGGCAACCAAAGACACCTTTAAATGTCACTCCCAGAGGGAAGGAATTGGGGGAGTTACTGCTTAATGGGTACAGAGTTTCTCTTTGGGGTGATGAAAAAGCGTTGGAAACAAATGGCGGTGGTGGCGGCTGTACAACACTGTGTGATTAATACCCCTGGACTGTACATTTGAAAATGGTTAGAATGGCAATCTTGTGTTGTACATATTTTACTGGAGCCCTGGTGGCACAGTGGTTAAGAGCTTGGCTGCTAACCAAAAGGTTGGCAGTTCGAATCCACTAGCTGCTCCTTGGAAACCCTATGGGACAGTTCCACTTTGTCCTACAGGGTTGCTATGAGTTGGCATCGACACAACGGCAATGGGTTTGGTTTTTGGTATATATATGTGTGTATGTATGTGTGTGTGTGTGTACATATATATATATAACTACAATAATTAAAAATATTTTTTCAAAATGTCACTCTCAGGCTGAGAACCTGCCAATGGTTCCCCATGGCACTTAGAATAATATCCACACCCCTCTCCCTGGCCTACAGAGCCACAGTGCCCATGAGAACTGGCCTCTCTTCTCATGACACCTCTTCTCCAACGGCACCTCTCCTCAATCCCCATTTCCAGCCACACTATTCTCTCAGTTTCTCAACACATCACACTCATTTCCATTGCATGGACTTGTATGCTGTCTGCCTGGAATATTCTTCACCCAGATCTACCTCTATCAGTGTTCACTCAAATGGTCACCCCTCAGAGAGGCCCTCACGGACCAGCCTGTCTTCCTGGGCACTCACTACCACGTTGCCCTATTTCATCTCCCTCATAGCACTTCCCGCTGCCCGAATTTTGCATGTATTTGCCTTACTGGTTTACTGTCTTGCTCGCCAAATATAATGTATACTCGATGAGGAGAAAGGGAAACAAGACAGTTGCCATTCAGTTGCTTCTGACTCATGGCGACCCCGTGTGTGTCAGAGTAGAACTGTGCTCCACAGGGTTTTCAATAGCTGATGTTTCAGAAGTAGATCTCCAGGCCTTTCTTCTGAGACTAGAACTTCCAACCTTTCCATTGTCAGTTATCAGTCGAGCATGTTAACCATTAGAGCAGGGGCTTATTCACTGTTCTTATTCACTGCTGTGGCTCTAGCACCTATAGCTGTGCCTAGCCCACAGTAAGCTTTTAAGAAAATTTTGTTGAATGAATGCAACAGGCTCTAAAATCTCGTTGCATTCCTTAAGGGTTGATAATGCCTGTTAGGTCTCAAAGTATCCACACTGCTGGCAAAGTTCACAAGAATCCATATAAGAAGTTTCTAAAAGAATAGAGAGAAGTTCTCTTTCATCTTTGTTTTACTTAATCCCAGTCTTATTTCTCTGGTTAATGTTATGATTCATCAACTTCTCAAAATACCATCTGCTATGAAAGCAAGGGCCCATTAAAAATGTCTTTAGAAAAAAAGAATTAAAAAGAATGTCTTCAGCGAGGCTTATGTAGAAGTGAGTGATATGATAAAAGCTACACAGTCTAAGATCCAGAAGACATCGTTTCTGGTCTTGGCTTTGTCATTAACTGTTTGATTTTCAGCAAGTCACTTCGGGTCTGAGTTCCATGCTCATTTATAAAACAGGACAATCATACTATTCTTGACCACTTAACAAGGCCCACTGAGGACCCAACAAGACAATGCACATGACAGCATTATGCAAGCTAGGGTGCTTACAAATATTAGGAAGGACAAGGCAACATTTTTCTTGCAATGGACTTCGTACATACGATGCATAATATAGAGGATGTCAGAGGCTAGCATTGTTTATTTTTCTCTTTTTGCATCACGAACTACTATGGCATCTACCCCAAATCCATCCACTGCTTCAAAAGTACAGATCATTTTCCAGAAGAAGCATCTGGAATAGCTAATTTGTTACCAAAGCCGATTATTAAACACACATGATACTGCGGGGCTCGAAGGCCGACCACAATGCCCAGTTTTCCACTGTATTAGGTTTCAGCTATTAACCAATCAGCCTGTTTCCAGGGTCTGAATTTGTAATGAAGACGGCTGAGAACTCTTGGCTACAGAGCCCTTACAGAGAGAGCAATTCTGTCACATGGAACGTCTTGTTGCTTGGTTTCCATTAAGGTATCCTGGCTTTTAAATAAACTGTCAAGTAAAACTTGGCATCAAAACACAAAGTGAGTAACTTCCTTTATAGAGGCCCTGACAGCTCAGCTGTGTGTCAGATAGATAGCTGCTAGGAGTCTGCTCCAAAGGTGACTGCATCCTCTTTGGAAGGATGCCGGTACCACAAACTGCCTTCCCTGGGATTAAGTCGAAGAGAAATTTAGGGATGATCTTTATGGAAAGTTAACCCAGCCACGCCGATCGACCATATCCCTCTCCACAAGTGTTGGTTTTGGAATTATAAAACTTTTGGAGGTGCGAAAACATAATTGGAAAACTTTTTTTTCCCTGCTTACAGGGCTAATTGATTTCACAGGTGTTTAATTATCATTTGCTGTGAGATAATACCTTGTAGTGCCATAAAAAATGGATTTAATTTTCGAGTGCTTGCAAAACCATTGCCAAAGCTAAGTTAGAGCTAAAGCTAGATAATTATTCTATAAATCAAACACACTGCCGCCTTTCTCCGAAATTTTAATACTCGGGGATAATGATATCTGACAACCTTGAAACTAACATGAAAAGGAATTTTCCTGCCAAGTGCCAAAAGGCAACCACTGGAACACTTCAGGCAGTTTGGTTCATTAACGGTGACTCAGGCGGCCTCAGGACCCTGCCTGCAGGCCTCCAAAACCTGCCAAGGGTGAGGGCAGTGGTGTGTGTCGAGACACAGTACTCTCTACTGAGATCAAATGGCCGCACGTTCAGAAAAACCGAAATGAAACCCAAACCACCCTTACCACAAAGAACTGCCTGGAAACAACTGTAACTCTCTACATCCAAAGCGAGAGTCCTTGAACGTGGCAAGTGGAGGTTTTTCAACTTGATCAATGAATGCTTTCCTACCTTATGCTTTAAGGCACAATACTTGTGCCTTCTGTAATAACAAGGGAGGGGAATCATAAAATTAAATTAAATTAAAAAGTTAAGAGCTGGGAGGAACCAGAAAGATCACCCAGTCCAAACATCACAGATGGAAAAACAAAGCCAAGAGAGGTCCAGTAACTTGCCCGAGATAACACGACAGGGGCAGAACCAAGACAGAAAGGGGAGTTCTGAGAGGGCAGAGAAAGGAATATACAGCTTGAAAACAGACTTGGAGCCCCATTCTCATCCAACATCTAAAAATGAAAGGAAAAAAAAGGAGTTTTATAAAAGGCAAAAAAAAAAAAAAAAAAGTTTCACTCTGTAAAAGGAATGGCTATTTCTTCCACCAAGCCCAGTTTCCACGGAAGTGCTTCAGCTGCCTTAAATTACTGCAAGCGAGACTTCAGATTTTTCCCACTCTCCAACTTTTATTCAGAAGCTGAAGTCATAATGCGTTCCATTAGATTAAGTGTGCTTAAAATGATTTAAGAAAGCAGGGCAATCTGGCTGGGAACACACACATTGTCGGCATTATTTAACTTATTTAATGCTTGTGTACAGAGCATGCACATACCCTAAACCACCGTACAACGTGGATTTTCACAGCCCAAGTTGGCCTTTACAGAACTGGTGAATGTATGATATGACAAGATGCAGTGTAAATGGCATCATTCCTAAAAACTGGGTTTTGGTCCTGTTATTGAAGTCTGGGCCAAAGGCATGTGGGCTGAAAGGGCAAGGGGAAATGTGGACCCCATTAATAGTGTGAAGGGAGAGGGACCTAGAAGCATCCACCGGGATTTGTTTGGGATTACGATGGCAACTCCTACAATCAATAATAATAATGATAAAAATTAAAGCTAACACTTCTTGAGGTCTTATTACTTGCCCAATCCTCTGCAAAGCACTTTATGTCCATCTGGTCATTTGATACTCCAATAATCCTACGAGATAGGTAGTATGTCTCCCATTTTATAGAAGAGAAAACTGAAGATTGCATCAATTTGTCTAACTCACTTGTTAAGCAGATCGGTTGGATTTGAACTCAGGCCTTCTGACTGCAGGGTTCAAATTATTATACACTATGCACACTGTTTTGCTTCCATACTGCTTCTTAGAGATGTCCCACAGGCTACCCAAATACAAGCAAGTCTCAAGGGACACCATGTGAACCACTATAGATTCCACTGGATTAGTGGTGGTACAGTGGTAGAATTCTTGCCTTCCATGAAGGAGACTCAGATTCGATTCCTGGCCAATGCACCTCATGCACAGCCACCACCTGTCTGTCAGTGGAGGCTTGCCTGTTGCTATGATACAGAACAGATTTTAGTGGCGCTTCCAGATGAAGACAGACTAGGAAAAAAGGCTTGGCAATCTACTTCTGAAAATCAGCAAATGTAAACACTATGGATCCCAATGGTCTGATCTGTAGCTGATCATGAGGATGGCACAAGATCAGGCAACATTTCATTCTGTTGTACATGGAATCACCATGAGTCAGGGGCTGACTCTATGGCAGCTAAGAATAACAATGACAAGAGAGATGTCTGGGATTGAGCCACGTCTTTGATAAGGCTCTGAATAGAGATAATGTCTTTTCCAGGGGTCAGCCCCCATCTAAACTATTGCTCCCAGGTCCAATAATTGTCGTTAGGTGCCGTTGAGTTGGTTCTGACACATAGCGACCCTATGTACAAAAGAACAAAACACTGTCTGGTCCTGTGCCATCCACACAATCGTTATGCTTGAGCCCACTCTTGCAGCCACTGAGTCAATCATCTCGTTGAGGGTCCTCCTCTCTTTTGATGACCTTCTCCTTTACCAGGCATGATGTCCTTCTCCAGGGACTGTTCCCTCCTGACAACATGTCCAAAGTATGTGAAACAAAGTCTCACCATCCTTTCTTCTAATGAGCATTTAGAATGCTCATTAGTACAATAACAGTAAGAAACAAATGGCTATTCATCCACTGTTTTTTATCCCCAAAAAAACCCTTTGGAACACAGAAACCTCAAGACCGCTTCTTAAGACTTTAAATGATTTTTACTTTCACAACCCACGATGGGCTTTGGTGCCAAGATCTACTATGTGCCTGTTAGTTATCTAGCAAGTGTGCTTGGAGCCCCTATTATGCGTGTGGGTCCCTGGGGCCATACAGACAGCATAGGAAAGAGACATAGAGTAAATACTATAGGAAACATTGGCATTTCACTCGTTCATTTGCTTAACTCATCCATGTACCCATCCAACCATCCATTTCCTCCTTCCTTTCCTCCATCTACCAATAATACTTAGTGTGAACATACTAAGTACTAGGCATTCTATTGTCAGCAATAGGGAGTACAATGGCAAGCAAAAAGTCATGTTCCTTCAACTTATGGAATTTACTATCTTATTTAGGGATACAGACATTAAATAATCAACCATAAAATACACTGTTCCAAGGAGAGACCGACAGTTGTACAAGAGCATATGGAAGAGCAAGCACAGGGAATGGAAATTTGACCTAGTCAGGAACTGGGGATTAGGATGGGAATTACCCACTGGCGTGGTAAGGCTCCCATTGAGACCTAAAGGATAATAGGGCAAAGCAGGACCGGAGATGGGAATGAAGCACTGTTGGCAGTGGTGATAGTAGATGCAAAGGCTGGCCATCAAAAAATTAAAAATGCATTGGTGGTATCAAAAGACACATACCATAATCAGTCATGTCAACAACTCAAAAATAACTTCTTGTGATGCTAAGTCCAGAGGATGTTGTGCAAAACAAAAGTTGGCATTTCTTGCTGCCTGGAAAAAGGAATGTGCTTAAAGATTGGATGCCTGGCCAAATAAGCCCTTTCTATTAAACATGTTGCCCATATTAGAGCATTCTAGATTCCGCACACCTGGAAAGCAATAGCCAAAGGGCAGCAGACATTAACCCACATTACAGACAGGAAAACTGTGGCAGAAAAGGGCCTTGATATCTTGATTAGAGTTAATGAAAGGTACTGGAATTATTCCGGTGCATTTTACCTGCTCTTGCCCCCTGGGACCTGCCAACTCACCCTTTTAGCATTTATTTATGAGCTCCTTTTCCTGTTGCTGCAAAATTCTACAGAGTCTATAGAGATGGTGCTGAATTCCTAAATAATCATATTTTCACAGTAATTAAAAGCCAAATCTCCCAACTCCTAAATGCTATGAGCAGCTTCAATGCCTACATTTTGCCCTAACATTGCATATCTCCAGGGTGAAGGCAAACCATGATGGAAAATACTGAAATTAAGTTAATTGCAGAAAGAGGCAGCCTTATAATGACACAGAAGTGGACCGAGAGGAAAAGGAAGGCAGAGCTTCTATCAGATGGTACGTCGGAGAATTAAGCTGCTCACAGGACAAGCGCCCAGGAGACCCTGCCTCCTGCCCTTTCTCAAGTACTGACTGCTGTGGGGCCTGTGCCTGGGTCCTGCAAGACAGGAAAGCCCTGTGAAGGCATCTCCTTCCCGCTGACTTTAATAGTCGTTAAGATAAGAGGGGTGGACGAAGGAATTTCAGTTATTAAGGCATTAGTTTGGACTGGAGCTGGGAACAAAGGAAAAGCCACAACTGAGATTCACCCAGAAAGACACTGTTTGCATCCATCTGCCTCCTAGACTAATTTAGAGATTACAGGACCTACCCAAGAACCTCTAACACAGCAAAATAAAGATTGTATTGTGAGGCCAGGCCAGACAGACCAACACAGTGCCACCTGCACCTGGAGGCTGCTAATCTCTTAGTGGAAAAATAAACACACACACACACACACACACATATACACAAACATACATAGAGAGATGTAAAGAAAGATCACAAAATATAGCATTTTCCAGTCTTTAAATCAAAGTCCTGCCTAGCAAGGTCATGGAAGCTCCATAGACCCGTCCAAACTCCCTGAGGGACCAAATGACTGGGCTGAGGGCTGTGGGGACAATGGTCTTGGGGAACATCTAGCTCAACTGGCATAGCAAACTTTATAAAGAAAATGTTCTACATTCTACTTTGGTGACTAGCGTCTGGGGTCCTAAAAGCCTGTGAGCGGCCATCTAAGATATTCCACTGGTCTCACACTGTCTGGAGCAAGGGAGAATGAAGAAAAACAAAGACACAAGAGAAAGGTTAGTCCAAAGGATTAATGGGTCACAAGTACCACAGCCTCTACCAGACTGAGTCCAGCACAACTAGATGGTGCCCGGCTACCACCACTGATTGCTCTGACAGGGATCACAATAGAGGGTCCTGGACAGAGCAGGAGAAAAATGTAGAACAAAATTGTAACTCACAAAAAAAAAAAAAAAAAATCAGATTTACTGGTCTGACAGACTGGAGAAACCCCAAGAGTATGGCCACCAGACACTCTCATAGCTCAGTAATGAAGTCACTCCTGAGGGTCACCCTTCAGCCAAAGATTAAACAGGCCCATAAAACAAAACAAGACCAAATGGGTACAACAGCCCAGGGGCAAGGACGAAAAGGCAGAAGGTGACAGGAAAGCTGGTAATGGGGAACACAAGGTCTAGAAGGAGAGAGTCTTGACATGTCGTGGGGTTGGCAACCTATGTCACAAAACAATATGTGTATTAATGGTTTGATGAGAAACTAGTTTGCTCTGTAAACCTTCATCTAAAGCACAATAAAAAAAAAAAAAGTTCTGCCTAGAATAAGACACCTGCCTCTTCCAAGGAGAGGCCCTTAGTAAATAATATAAAACATGTTTATAATTCCTTAACATGCATAAATAACAATAATAATAATAATGATATAACAACCCTTACAATTTATAGCACACTCATGCCAAGCACTGTGCTAATTGCTTTATACACAACATCACATTCTAAGCCTCTAAATCTGTGAGGGTGGTACTATCATCCCCATTTTACAACTGAACACTGAGGATGAGAGAAGATAAATAATTTTCTCCAAGTCTTACAGCCAGGAACCTTGGTGGCGCAATGGTGAAGTGCTCAGCTGCTAATTGAAACGCTGGTGTTCGAACTCACCCAGTGGCTCCATGGGAGAAAGACCTGTCGATCTGCTCCCGTAAAAATTACAGCCTAGAAAACTCTACAGGGCAGTTCTACTCTGCCCCATGGGGCCACTATGAATCAAAAGCAACTTGAGGACACCTAACAGCAACAGTCATACAGCCAGTAAAAAGAGGAGATTAGCATCTAAGCATGGTGTGTCTGATCCTGAAGTAGGAGAACCTACTGGGCCTCACAGGCCTTTTGTATTGGCATTTTGGTGTCATAAGTAGAAATAAACATAGATGAGGTCATTCAAGGCATTGAGCACTGAAAAGAGTGTGGTTCCTATATTGCCTCTGGATGGTCTAATTCTATCATAAGCAATAAGGAAGTAAAATATTCATCAACGAAATGTGTTCAGTAACCCCATTCTTCTGAGATGTGACTGTCTATTTGTTATTTTGGAAGTGTTTTGGTTTTATTGAGCGTATATTTTGATTATATAATGCACACAGACACATACACACATACATATACATTACATATACATATAAAACCAGTTGCCATTGAGTTGACTCTGACTCATGGCAACCCTATGTGTGTCAGAATAGAACTGTGCTCCATAGGGTACTCAATAGCTAATTTGGGGGGAGCAGACTGCCAGGCCTTTCTTCCCAGGCACTTCTGGGTAGACTTGAACCTCCAGCCTTTCAGTTAGCAGCTGACTGTTTGCACCAGCCAGAGAATCCTACACACACACACACACACACACACGTGTTCAACATCATAAACCAGCTATTTAGTAGTATTCTTAGTAAAGGAAGCTATCTGGGTGATACAAACAGTTCTGCGCTCAGCTGCTAACCTAAAGGTTGACAGTCTGGGCCTAGGGGCACTGTGGAAGAAAGGCCTGGTGATCTACTTCTGTAAGATTACAGCCAAGAAAACCCGAGGGGGCAGTTCAACTCTGTAACACATGGGGTGCCATGAGTGGAAATCAGCTGATGGCAATGGGCTTGGTTTTGGTTTGGCTTTTAAAGGAAACAAATGTATGTGTTACATAGATTAATCCTTGCCCAGAACTTTCTAGCTAAGCCGAAAACCACAGAATCACAAGCAGAATTCTACTCATAGATACATTCCATTTTGCCTATAGTGAGTTTAAGGATTTTCCTTAAAACCTAATCACCAACATTTTTAAATTGAGCAATTTCATGGAAAATCCAGATTTCAAGCTTTTCTCAAAAATAGAAGGATCTGGCAACCCTGGGCCTGTGCTCCTTCAAGCAAATCAGCAGGAGCCGAGACAGCTTGCCTCATTTATTATGTCACCCACCTGGCCTCTGTAGGCAGAGGTGGATTATCCAATAGGCCAGGTAAGCACGGTGCTTACCTTGCTTACCAGATCATCTGTAGTGAACAATTTCACATTTTTTCACCACATCAAAGACTCTGCTTCTAGGTATGGCTGGCATCTGTCTCTCTCCCAACCCCACACCACCTTCCTACAGAATTAAAGCCTCTTTTCAAATTTACAACCCCTGACAGGGGCAGCTGACCCAGTAAGCAAGGTAAGCATGGGCTTACTTGTGCTTTCTTACGAATCTGTAGTGAACAGTTTCACGTGGGTTTCACTACAGATGATCCGGTAAGCAAGGTAAGCACCATGCTTACCTTGTCTATTGGATAATCTGACGGTTTATAGGCATCTGACTTAGCACCCCCTAGTATACAGGTGAAGCGGCTGGAGGTCAGAAATCACTCATCTCAGATGAATGAAGGCACGCTGGAAGCGGCTGTCTTATCAAATAAGGACTAATGAATTGACTTTAATATGAAACATCTTAAGCAGGCTATACAATAATCCAAACTTAATACAGGACATTTTGCATTTCTTTCCAAATGCCCTGGCCTATTGCTACCTGAAAAGTTTATTTTGCTGAGTCTCCATGGAAGCACACCTTCCAACCCCGAGTACCAGACCACAGACATCTGCATTTTCAACATAATAGGAACAAAAAAAGCATCCGAATGTCAGAAGTGCTACCACTTAGACCTCAGCCCACAGACCCTGCAGGACATGCTCTGCCAAGTCTGCTTACACGCTTATGCATAATTTACACGAGATATTCAGCCATGGAAGCTAAAACATAAAACATTTATCAACAAAGGGACCTGTTTGTCATTTTTAAATAATTGTATTTCTTTAAGAAAACAAATTCCATCTTCCACAACTTATTTATTGAGCTTTATGGGCAATTTAAGTCCTGATTTGGGGTGTGTGAAAGGGGAGCAGGAGATTCCATTTGCTCCCCGAAATTTTAATCTCAAGAATCCATAATCCCTAAAGGAAGACTGAACCAAAACCAAAAAACCAAACCCACTGCCGTCAATTCTGACTTATAGCGACTCAGTAGGACAGAGCAGAACTACCCCCATAGGGTTTCCAAGGCTGTGATCTTTACAGAAGCAGACTACCACATCTTTCTCCCACAGAGCTGCTGGTAGGTTCGAACTGACAACCTTTCGGTTATTAGTCAAGTGCTTTTAACCACTGTGCCATCAAGGCTCCTAAAGGAAGACCGAAAAATGGGTGCAATTCTCCAGATTCCCTGAGATATCTTGCAGAGAAGGTATTAGCTAAATGCTAAAAATCTGGTCAACATAATGTACATAGGAAACAACTGACTAGTGAACACTGATGTTAAACCATAGATTTTAAACTCTGGACACTTCAAGCTTTAAACTTGCAAAGTCTACACTACAGAAACGACACTGCAGAATCTGTGCAACCCTGATGAAAATTTAGACAATAGAGATGCCAAAACGTGTGCTCTGTAAGCAAATGGCGCCTCACTGTTAACTTTGTTGCCTGCAGAATAATAATGCACGATACAAACCCCAGCACAGTCTCAACTGCTTTTAAAGAGACTGAATGCCCAGCATTAATTGCTCATGGCATTACAATCCATGAAGAATGTAGTCACCCGATTTAACCAGTAGATGGAGCACATCCACATGGCAAGTATTCCCAATCCCACTGAACTTGCCCTGAGCAGGCAGGAGGGCACAGAAGGGAAGGAGAATTGACTCTTTTTTTTCTCCTCCTTAGCTCCCTACTAAATAGTTAAAAAGATATAAAATGGGGAGGGGGAATACACCTCACTCTAAATGAGGCATTTGATAATGTTCCTGGCTTCTCTTTCACTCCTATTACAACGTAAATCCATCACTCACCTGTAAGTGGTGACTTGAGTGTTGTTAGCAGACTAGAAGCTATGCCACAGGTATTTCAAAACCAGCAGGGTCACCCATGGTGGACAGGTTTCAGTGGAGCTTCCAGACTAAGACGAGGAAGAAAGGCCTGGCCCTCTACTTCTGAAAATTAGCCAGTGAAAACCCTATGGATCACCACAGTGTATTGTCTGATATAGTGCTGGCTGGAAGGCAACAATGGACTCAAGCATGCTGGCAATCATGATGATGGCGTGGGACCGGGCAGAGTTTCCTTCTGTTGTACACAGGATCGCCATGAGTTGGAGAAGACTTGGAGGCTACTAACTACAATAATGTAAATAAAAGGAGACAGGAATAAGTGGGATTAGGGGGCATCAGGGTTGGCCAGCTCAGAAGAAAGAAATAAATTGCCCATGCTCCATGGTCTACTCTATAAAAACATTCTTTCCTTCCTTCCTTCATAACTTATTCTTACTTTAGGCCAATATTTGCGAGTGCCTACTGGGCACGCACTGGATGCTAGATCTACAACGGGGAACCAAACAGAAAGGGGCGTGCTCCAGCGGAGTACATCATCTACTGCAGGAGATAGAGATGCTGCTCGCAATGCAAGTGCATATGTATTTATAAATCCTGATGAGGACTGAGGACAGAGGATGTCTGAGTGATTATGGGATCTGATTGGGTGGTGGTCAGGGAAAATCTCTCTGAAGAAACTGAGGCTGGAAGGCTGAAGAGAAGCCAGCTCCCTAAATGAGGGGTGTACAGAAAGCAATTCAGGAAGTGGGAGCCCTGTGGGCAAAGCAGGGCTTCAAACTGGTTCCTTCTGGTTCGAACCCCTGCTGAGAATTTGCATTTCCACCCCCAGATATACTGAATCAGAATCTACACTTTAACAGGAGCCCCAAGTAATTCTTATGTATAACTTTTTGGGGAACCGGAATGAACAGGTTCGAAGTCCTGGTGCAGAGGCCCTGTTCAGAAGCTCCAAGCTGGAACATTCAAGAAATAACAGAAACAAAGCCAGTCTGTGAGGTGATGTTGGCAGAGTAAGAAAGGTAAGTGATATGGCCAAAGGTATTTGTCTGACAGGGCAGCAAGTGTCCCTGGTTTTGGTGCAAACTCATACACTCCAGGGAAACACACACACACACACACACACAATTGTGTAATGCTTAGCTTGTTCCAGGTGCTATTCTAAATTCCATATAGAAACTCCTTCAATTCCCAAAATAATCCTAAAAGGTAAGTGCTATTATTATCATCCCCTTTTTACATATGAAAGAAAAAGGCACAGAGAGGTTAAGTAACTTGCCCATAGTCACACAGCTACCAAGTAGCAGAGCCCAGACGGGATCCCCAGCCATGTGACTCCAGAGAACATGCTCTTAACTCAATATCTATACTGTGATGCCTCTCAGAAGCATTGCTTTGTTTCAATATCACTCTGTACAAATTCTGATGTCCAAACCTTGATGACTATGGTAAGTATGACTTTTTAGGGTTTGTTGGTTTGTTTGTTTTTGTTGTATGTGTGGTTATTTTTGTTTTGCTTTGGGTGGCAGAGAGGATAGGTGTGGCTCAAATAAGAAATCTAAACGTTGGCATTGAGCAAAGGCTAGGCAAACTTATCAAATGTCCCAATAATCAAGCACGATAGTGTATCCCCCCACCCTCACAAGACGCCACCTTCCTCATGAGCTCTGCAGCTTCCGGAGGAGCCCAGGTTCTGTACACAAGTTCTCCAAAGGACAATAACTCAGAGTGTTAGATATCTCCACTAAGTTTCCAGCAGATGTTCACCCTGTGCTTTCTCTCCCAGGCTCCAGATGGCTCCGGATCCTGGTTCCTTCCTCCTGCAGGCCCTCAAATCACACTTCAGACACATCGGCAACTCCAGCTGAGGAAGAAGGCTGGAATGATCAGATCCAGTGCAGTTTCTTAATTAAGAAGTCCCAAACAGCACAACAGTGTTTTATATATGCATATAAAGAACCCTAAACCAAGTCAGCATAAATCACTGCCAGCCTTTACTACCTGGATCCAATTTTCTAAAAGATGAAGTTGTTTTAAATGTTTCATAAAAAGGTTTCTGCTGCCAATTAACTCATTACCTGCTACAATCTGGTCCAAGTTCTTCCAAAGGCAACAAGTTGCACTGAATTTTACTACACTGTATATTAGCAAGAAAATTCCATACCGACCCCACTCCCACAAATGGCACAGGAACAATGCTAAGAAATGAGTTCCAGCAAGGTGTTAAAAAACGAAACAAAACAACAAAATCTCAAGTGTGATGTTTCAAACTAACTGCAAAAACACAAAAATCAGAATTAAAAAAAAAATCCCATTATTTCCCTAAATAAAATTTCTTTGATATTACCCAGTGATTTACATACACGTATGATAAGGAACCCCAGAGGACACGGCAGGGTAACCAAGCCCTGCATGTTTTCTTTAGAGTTATCTAGAAATTCCGTAGAAGTCCCTGGGTGGTGCACATGGCTAATAAGCTTGGCTGCTAACTGAAAGGCTGGAGGTTCGAGTCCATCCAGCGGTGCCTCGAAAGAAAAGCCTGGTGATCTACTTCCAAAATATCACCTACTGAAAACCCTATAGAGCATAGCTCTCCTCTGACACAGGTGGGGTTGCCATGAGTCAGAAATGACTCAATGCCTACAGGTTTGTTGTTTTTTGTTTTTGACAGATTCCCTGTTTTCCTCTCTATTGTCCAGACTCACTATTGTCTCTATCATTCAGTCACCCTGCTTAAAAGATGACTTACCATCCAGGAAGCCCAAATATCTGATGGCCAGAATGAGCACTTGAGATGGGCCAGTCAAAACCCATGCAAACATCTGTCGAAGTTGTCTGATTCCCTAGTAAGTTTCACTTTCCCTGGAGGCCAGGAGGCTAAAATAAAACCTCCCTTACCCTTTCCCAGAGGTAAAGAAGAGCCTATCTGATTATCTTCCACTCAGTGGTGTCTAGGTCTGGTGCTTACCAAGAAAAAAAATACCAAGTGGGCTTACTTAGAAATGATGTCCTTTCATCTAGAACTTGAAAATATTCTCTATTTCCTTCATACCTCCTGGATTCTAGGGAACAAGAGTATTTCACAGCCATTGTTCCCTTACCACCACATTCTCCGAATACAGATAATTATGGGTAAGATTATTTCTGATTGTCAAAACTCACAGCAAGTCCTACTTTGAGCAGGAATTCCAAATTCATCCTATCTAGAGGTGATGGTATTAATCTTATAAATCATGGAAATAACCAGATGCCTACACACACGAAGCATCTAGAAATTCACCCGGGCTGACAAATGTTTAGAAGGAGTTACGTTGTTGCTGTTGCTAGGCGCCATCGAGTCACCTCTGACTCATAGCGACCCCATGTACAACAGAAGGAAACACTGCCCAGTCCTGTGCCATTCTCACAATCGTTGCTATGCTTGAGCTCATCATTGCAGCCACTGTGTCAATCCATCTCATTGAGGGTCTTCCTCCTTTTCACTGACCCTCCACTTTGCCAAGCCTGATGACCTTCTCCAAGGACTGGTCCCTCCTGATAACATGTCCAAAATACATGAAAGGAAGTCTAGCCATCCTCGCTTCTAAGCAGCATTCTGGCTGTACTTCTTCCAAAACAGATATGTTTGTTCTATTGGCAGTCCACGGTATATTGAATATTCTTTGCAAATACCATAATTCAAAGGCATCAATTCTTCTTTGGTCTTCCTTATTCATTGTCCAGCTTTCACATGCATATGAGGTGACTAAAAACATCATAGCTTGGGTCAGGTGCACATTAGTCCTTAAAGTGACATCTTTGCTTTTTAACACTTCAAAGAGGTGTTACTCTTTTGCAGCAGAGTTGCCCAATGCAATCATTTGATTTCTCGATGGCCGCTTCCATGGGTGTTCATTGTGGATACAGGTAAAATGAAATCTCTGACAACTTACAATCTTTTCTCCATTTGTCATGATGTTGCTTATTGGTCCAGTTCTAAAGATTTTTGTTTTCTTTATGCTGAGGTGTAACCCATACTGAAGGCTGTAGTCTTTGATCTTCATCATTAAATGCTTCAAGTCCTCTTCACTTTCAGCAAGCCAGGTTGTGTCATCGGCATATCGCAGGTTGTTAATGAGTCTTCCTCCAATCCTGATGCTGTGTTCTTCAAATAGTCAAGCTTCTTGGATTATTTGCTCAGCATACGGACTGAATAAATATGGTGAAA
>NW_004443958.1:6154510-6155682 GCF_000243295.1 Trichechus manatus latirostris
GTATGATAAACTGACAGATGCGTGGGAAGAAGGAGTTATACTCCTTTAATTTACCCTCAGTTGGGGGAAGATGGAGTACGCAATATCACATTAATAAAGCAAGAGGGTGCTAGAAATTATCATTACATAAAGGTTTTCCTTTCTTATGTAAAACCTAAATGTACAAAATCTTAAACTGTTAAAAGTTTAAAATTATTAAAATATGTCAATTATGATTTAGGAAACAATATTGGACTTGTTATTCCCTGTCCTTGAGCATGGAGAATGTGACCCAGCTGGAGCTGGGCTCACAAGGACTCACAAGGACACATCACCTGGGGCCTGAGGTATAAAGACAATAGCTAAGATACTCCTGGAAAATATCTTTTACGGAAACTCACATAAAGCCAATCGAACAGAACACAAAAGACTTTCTACTCTTTTTCTATTAGCATTTAGTGAATAGAAATTTGTTGGACCAATGAAGACCCTCCTGACTGTCATTACTGAAACCTGTACCAATGATTGTTAAGAAAGACAATTCAAAATGTAGAATCACAGTTTGTAGCCAATCTGAAAAGGCTAAGCTTTCAATGCTTTTGCCCATTTGTAATGTTAATATATACTGATGATTCTGTAAAGATCTTTGGACTCGGGCAGACATGGCTGTGGCAGCATGCTTGT
Source organism: Trichechus manatus latirostris (assembly GCF_000243295.1). Taxonomy (NCBI): domain Eukaryota; kingdom Metazoa; phylum Chordata; class Mammalia; order Sirenia; family Trichechidae; genus Trichechus; species Trichechus manatus. The sequence continues at coordinate 6,155,174 of NW_004443958.1, forward strand.
CTGTTTTCCCATTCTTGCCTGTTCTGTAATATTCCTTGGACTCAAGCAGACTTGGCTGTGGAGCATGCTTGTCCATTTTCCCATTCTTGCCTATTCTGTAATACTCTTTGGACTCAGGCAGACATGGCTCTAGCCCCATGCTTGTCCATTTTCTCATGTTTGTCTGTTCTGAGATATTTCTTTGGACTCGGGCAGACATGGCTCTGGCAGCATGCTTGCCCATTTCCCACTTTTGCCTTTTTGAATGTATGCCAAATAAAACTTCCTTTTTGCTTTATAAACTTTGTGATGTTTTCCCCCTACAACAATTACAACATACATTTTTAAGTAAACAGAGACTTTGTCTCAAGGATGGTTGATAAAAACTGAAGCACAGAGAGGTCGAGTGGTTGCCCAAGCTCACACAACTGGTGAGGAGCAGAGCCCAAACTTAACTTGTAGCTCAAACTTAACTGCTACAATGTGCGGCAACTGCCCAGCTAAACAGATCTGGCAATGTTATCTATCCC
>NW_004443958.1:6158934-6159901 GCF_000243295.1 Trichechus manatus latirostris
AATGCAATCAGTGAAAAAAGTGTCAAGGTAAAGAAAAAGGTAGTGATATCCAGAGAAATGTAACCATGGCCATATTTATTTACACATCACTATTGTAGAAGTGGGGAAGTGTGAGACTGCAACACACTATTTCATCTATAAAGTTGCTTATACAGAAAAGGATCTACAAATCTGAAAGTTTTGTGCCAGATTACATCAACTGTGTAAACTTTCCAGCCTTGCTTGAACTGGCCAAATGTAAATAGACCTGACTTTTAAGGACAGACAATGAAAGAAGAAAGATTGTATTAAATCTGCACAAGAGAGTAAAGTTCAAAGGTTTCTAAGTTTCCTTACTCAAAAAAAAAAAAAAAAACAGATTTAGAAACTAGAAAAAAAATATTTTAAGGATGACCAAACTATTCATAGATTGATTATTTCCAGGATGGTTCATATTTCTTAACGTATAAGCCAAAGCAAAACTAAAGCAATTAAAATAGGACGTATCTCTCAAAGCTCATTAAATCTATCCTAAAATGCGATACACAGTCCCATTAAGGTATACCCCCCATCCCTAATTTCCCTATGATTTTCAAGGTGTGGGTCTCTTTTATCTGAACATCTGAAAATTGCTATGTATTGGCATCCACTCCCATTCAACATTTGCTGACTCACTAGGCACAGGGGACCCAAAGGTGGCTCTAGGTGTAAAAAGGGGGCATCAAATACAGAGAGAAAGGAGAGATGTGATGTTGATATTTATGTCTTGGAGGTACCCTTTCTTTCCAAGTTCTAGTTAATATTCCAACAGTCTCTATCATTTACCATACAGCATTCCTGCTAACAGTCAATTCATAATGTGGACAGGTGGGTCATTCATAATCAATCTTTAGCTCCACACTTATTTTATCATCATGAGACTTGCTCCAGGGTGGGCAGCCTCCTTCCACTCAAGAGCTAGGAAATATACACCTATTTTCCCATTGTG
>NW_004443958.1:6160501-6162074 GCF_000243295.1 Trichechus manatus latirostris
CCTTCTGAGCATGTCCTTACAACAACCAACGTCCAGGGAGAAATGCAGTTGTACTGCTCTGTGCCTAAGTGCATATATTGGAATCCTCTGGCATTAACAATAGGATCGAAGGATAGCAGAACTCTTTCTTCAGAAAGCTCTGTAAGAAGCCCTCATCTCTAGCTCTATGAGGGGCTTTCGCACACATCTGTTTCAGCCCAGTCCCCCAGAGATGTCTAAAATTTAATTAACCAATTGATTTGCAAATATATTCTAATTTATTCAAGACAGATTTTCTTGGGTGTTAAATTATCTGACAGTAAACCATATGCAGTACACAAGAGCGGGACCCCACTGAAATACCACAGGTTACAAAAGTGCAGGAAGAATGACTGTGCCTACTCTGGTCCACACAGACTTCTATCCCCTAATGAGAAAATGAGCTGGCATTTCCTCCATCCTGATTAGGTTGTGTATGCTTTAGTGAAGCATCGCTAATGTGTCTGTGAGAGCAGAGGGGTACTATTAAGCACACTCAGGCTTGTTTCCTAAACATGCTTCCACAGTATCCCCTAGGGAGGGTGCAAAAGGGAGGGAAAAGGATAAGATGACAATGCATTGAGTCTTAACCTGTTTTCCTGGGGTGGGTAGAAGAGAGGTTTAAGTTATGGGAAAAGTACGCTCTGTCATACTGAGAATAACTAACTGCTGTTAATTTGCATGCAGGACTCTGTTCCGTAACAAAGCAGCCACAGCAGGTAACATTGTTTACTTAGACAATCAAGTTGTAATTTACTGAACCTGTGGATTAAAAAAAAAAAAGATAGGGTGTTCTTAATTGGTACATTGCAATATTTTATCCAGCTCAATGACTGCATAGCTACAGATAAGAATTGAGAATAAAGCTATCAAATGTTGGGGGGATTACCTAATTTACAAAATGAAGAGTATCTCAATGCACACCTTGTCACCTAAAAATATGAACAGTGGATTTTAATATGTTCTCCATGACACGTTTGGGCAGCTGCTAATTGGATAGCATTAAAAAGAAAAGCTGATTTTAGAAAATGTGTCTTTTGAAAAGACACAGTACTATTTTTGTTATTAGCAATATGGAAAAGAAAGAAATGGCACTATTGTACGATGCATTTTGGTACATTATTTCTATAATATAAATTCTTTACTACCCAATCACTTTCTAAGATCTCCAAATGCATACAAATCAAATACCAAGGCAAACAAAAAACTAAAAGAAAATGCATGTCCAGTTTAGGAAGCTAAAATGAGATTTTACATAATAGATTCTAAACTTCTGCAAAAAGGATTAGGGGGAGGTGAAAGAGAAAGTGTTTTCGCATTCTTACAGCAAATACTTGGGTTGGTCAGTTCAAAATAGTTCACTTTTTAGAAGGGTAATCTGTGAATGCAAAACTTTCTCTCACCAAAAAAAAAAACAAAAAACTACCATTTCAACTGAAGTTGGGAGGTGGTTCAGGAGCTGGAGAAAATCACTATTAATCATGGTTAAGACCAGTTTTGACCCATCTCTCACTTGTGAGAAGAGGGCTAACGTGATGGTATCTACAGATGTAGC
>NW_004443958.1:6163467-6165061 GCF_000243295.1 Trichechus manatus latirostris
CCTGCAGTAGGAGATCCTACAGTAGGGCTAGCCAGCTATTCTCCTTTCTACATACACAAGGTGTGAGGGAAAGAGTTTAAACTACAGCTGGAGGAAGTGACTATTAAGATGTTAGTTGCGTTTTCCGTGGTGAGATTCTAAAAGGGACTGTCAATAGAAACGGTGGTGCTCTTTTCTATGGCTCTGAAATTAGGGCTGGGGATCACCTGCCAAGGATGACCAGGTAAAGGTAGGAGGTAGAGGAGGAAGAACCATCAGTATCTGTCCCTTGCAGGCCAGTCTCTCACTTCTAAAGCAACAGCTGTGATTTCAGGGTCCTGACTGCTAATTCCACATGCAAAACTGTTTCAGGCAACGTTCCAACTGAGCTCTAGTGAGTGGCTTGTCAGGGTCACTCTTTTATTTGCTATACTTTCCTGATGCTTAAATGAGCACAATAATCAGTTGTCAAGTTCCACTTATGAAGGAAAAGAAGTGAAAAAAAAAAAAAAAAAAGAAAGGGAAGAATATAAGAATGTAACGGGAAACTGAGAAAACATGTTTCAGGACATGGGTTTCCAGATTCCAGCTCAACAAATGCCTGGGAAGAAGGGCAATGACTGTGGCCGCTGCTGAAGCAGGTTGAACCAAGCCTTACACTCACACCGGGCCATTCTTGGGGCTTCAGTGGTAGAATTCTTGCCTTCCATTTAGGACCCCTGGGTTCGATTCCCGCCCAATGCACCTCATGCACAGCCACCTCCTTGTCTGTCCGTGGAGGCTTGTTTGTTGCTATGATGCTGAACAGGTTTCAGTGGAACTTCCAGATTAAGATGAACGAGGAAGAAAAGTCTGGCGATCTACTTCCAAAAAATCAGCCAATGGATCACAATGCTCAGATCCAAAATCAATCATGGGGATGGGCAGCATTTCGTTCTGTTGTCCATGGGTTCACCATGAGCCAACTCAACCATAGCTAACAACGATATTACTCAAACCACTAAGGTAATAAAGAGGGTGACTGGCTAGGTTTAAGAGAGATGCTAAAGATTATCAGCACCTAACTGAAGCTTTAAACACTTGAATTCATGCAACAAATATTCTGAGCACTTTCGGTGCCAGGGACTATGCTAGATACCAATCATGCAGAGATGAATAATATTCAGGCATTGGCCTAGGGGAGCTCAGAGTCTAATGATCTAACCGTTAATTAAACAGTAACAAGAAAGGGTGATGAATAGAATATGCTAGAAGTGGATTCAGCATTTCAGGGTGCACTGACATAGGGAGGCATTTAATTTGTGAGGGGCATATCCAGCAGAAGCAGCACTTGATATGAATTTTAAAGAATGATAGGATTATAGGAACTGAGGGGGAGGAACACACGGATGGAAGGAGAGAAATCGAAAGAACACACAAAAAAGTGAGAACTTTGCAATAGGAACTGGCAGAAGCACAGAACATTTTATTTCAGAGACATTCCAATTTATTTTGATAAGATACTAGACCCTAGACCCAGAGACTAGGGCTGAACTCATAAACTGCTTTTTAAAAAAATGCCCCCAGACACGTGGCCTCAACAGGAGGAGTCTGGAGAAATGCACTCCATTCCTTG
>NW_004443958.1:6165848-6166764 GCF_000243295.1 Trichechus manatus latirostris
GGTTCAAACCCACCCAGCAGCACTGCAGAAGAAATGCCTGGCAATCGGCTTCCATAAAGATTACAGCCAAGAAAATCCTATGGAGCAGTTCTACTCCACCACATGGGATCACCATGAGTCAGAATTAACTCAACAGCAAAGAAAACAACACCAGCCACCAATAATTGAAGATTCATTTATTCAATCATTCTTCATTCAACGAATACTTTTCTCAGCTGCATTAAGTGCAAGGCACTGTTCTAAGGTGTCACAGCTACAGCAATAAACCAAAAAATCTGTAAAGCAATGCCACAGCAAACATTTACAGAGAGTTGAGCTCCTAGGTTTTAGATCATGGGATGACATTAAAATAAGCAAATGACATGTTCAGAAAGGAACCTACTTTTCTATAAGTTGATCTCCCCTCCCCTGCCCCAGACACAGCCGAAAAGCTAACCAAGACTCGACCCTGGACACATCACAAAGCCCTATTTAACCAGCCCTAATGACTGAGCATCTTGAAGACCCTGGATCTTAATTACAGAGTCTTCTGTACGCTGCTCTCTTTTTAGTAGGTTCACCTTTGCCCAGTAAAGACTTCGGTGTTTGCAATAACCTGAAGCCGGGGCAGCTGAAACGGCTGGGCCTTCCTTGGCCTCAGGAGGGAAGGTCACTGAGTTAATGATGTACCAGATACGAGGCTTCCCACTGACCCAAGAAAAACCCCAGGGAGGGAAGGCGAAGCAAGCCATGGCTTCCTGAAAAACCTTGACGGGTAGGGAGGGGTGCTGGCCAGATTCTATAAAATGGAGACTTGTTCCCACTGTAGCACAACTATAGCTAAGCTGAGGTGAGAAAAAATAATTAGGTCCCCAAATCTGCATTAAAACATTTTTGCAGGATTTTGTTCTTGAAGTGGAAAACTGTTCCCACAAGG
>NW_004443958.1:6167300-6168635 GCF_000243295.1 Trichechus manatus latirostris
ACTCAACCTATCATTCAGAGTCAGATTTTCCACTAGAGGTACAGAAACATTGCTAAGAAATGCATCACACTAAATGAGAAATGCTTATACCTCACTAAAATCAAATCAAAAGGGAAACCCATTGGAAATAAGTGACACAGCTCATTCAACAAATACTTATTGAGCATCTTCTGTATGTACTTGAGATACATCACTGAAAATACCTTCACTGGAATCTATCATTACATATACAAACAATGCTTTAGAAATTGGGTGTCCAGGCATAAGGATGGCCAAATCCCTTATGATTCAGGGGAAAGTCTCTCAAAGAACTAATTTGAGGAGAATCAGGGAAGGGGAAAGAAGATTTTAAAATAACCAACCACCTCAGACAGAAAAAATCCACTGTCCTAAATGCAACTGACCTCAAAGCCCTCCCTTACTCCCACAATCACACAAGTCTAAGCTTAAATTTTTCAGTGATTCCACCTAGAACCACAGAAGTATGAACAGGCACTACAGTATGATAATGCTGGTACATCAGCCAGCTTGGGTTAAGATGTGCCGCAGCATCTCAATGGCTTCCAACAACATGTGCATGGCAGGCCAGATGTGCTCTATTCTCCACATCTTCATGCTGGGACCCAGGTTGCACAGCTGCTCCACCTGAGGGGCATCATTGGTCTCATATCAGAATAAAAGAAAGAACAGCAGAGCCACTGAATGACTCTTAAAGTTTCTCCTCATTTAAGTGGCACAGTTCCCTTGAGCTCATGTTTCATTGGCAAAAGCAAACAACAGGTTAGTGGTCAGCAGGTCAGGAATATATTATCATCCTACAATCAGTTATGGGTTGTTGTTAGGTGCTGTCCAGTTGATTTTTGACTCATAATGACCCAATGTGACAGGGCAGAACTGCCCCATAGGATTTCCTAAACTGTAATCTTTATGGGAGCAGGTTGCCAGGTCTTTTCTCCCGCGGAGAAGCTAGAGGGGTTGGAATCGCCAACCTTTAGGTAAGCAGTCAAGCTCTTAATCATTGTGCCACTAGGGCTTCTTCAATTATGGATAGGTTCTGACATTCATCAGAGTGTAACAGACTACCAAAAAAGATGTAGAAAATATTTTGAACCCTTCAATTTCCTCAAAATTGTGATTACTATGGAGCCCTGGTGACGCAGTGGTTAAGAGCTCGGTTGCTAACCAAAAGGTCGGCAGTCCGAATCCACCAGCCACTCCTTGGAAACCCTATGGGGCAGTTCTACTCTGTCCTATTGGGTCGCTATGAGTCGGAATCGACTCTACGGCAATGGGTTTTCTGTGATTACTATTAAATTGTGACCAAATTTTCTGAAG
>NW_004443958.1:6172665-6173522 GCF_000243295.1 Trichechus manatus latirostris
GTAAATCAGACAAAAATCAAGTGAGTTGGATTTCTTTACTGTTTGGTTTATTTTAAATGGTAAGTGGCAGGCTTCTTTGAGTGATTAAGAGGGCCCTGAACAATATAAGATGGATCTGACCTGCAAAGGACTCTGGGAGAGAACCAGAGTACCTTACTGAGCATTGACCTGGGCCAGGAAAAATCACACCAAATACCTGACTTGATGGTATTTGTCAATTGGAACCCATTACTAGTACAAAAACAACCCTAACCATCATAGATAAGACATGTTTTTCCTGGCTCCCCTGCACACATCCTTGCACATAAGCAGTAGGTATATGAACACCCACGCCTCACTACTGTGTGCAGACTTCTACCTGGGAGACTCAGTGTACTACTGTCCATTTGAAGGAATCTCGGAGCTGACCTCTCTCTGTAAATTCCCTAATTCAGCCTTGTCTGATCAACCTGGCTTTTGCTGCTGCTTTTGTCAGAATCTGACCTATGCCCCTCAGAGCCCCTCCTGCCCCTGGGGTTGAGGGGTGCAACAAGTACCTAATTATCTGTCTTAGTTTAGTTTTCTATTGTCTGTTAATACCACTGCTGTTTAGAATCACAGAGTGCACCCCCCCCAACAAAAAAACAATTTTGGTTTTACCAATTTCCAATTAGTCTCAGTAATCTTCCAAGGGTAAAATGAGGGATCATTACTATGCAGTCTTCAGTCAACCCATTTCTTCCAAAGCAGCGCTACTCAGTCAGTCCTTGGAGGCCTGTCACTGAGCTAGATGCTCTGGGTATAAAAATCTGATATGGCATCACACCTTTGTTCAATTAGGTTTTGCTGTCTGGTAGAGAGAAAGGCCTAAGTCCGTG
>NW_004443958.1:6175716-6177195 GCF_000243295.1 Trichechus manatus latirostris
TTGAGCCCATTGTTGCAGCCACTGCGTCAATCCATCTCCTTGAGGGCCTTCCTCTTTTTCGCTGACCCTCTACCATACCAGCTGATATACTGACCCCCAGCTATGTCAACAAGTTTACTTCCAACTCATTGCAGTAGAGACATTATCTACTACAGAACAAACCAAACAAATCAGCACTCATAAACACATTCCCACCAACTACACTGTATACATACAAAAGTAAATGTCTTAAGTAAATGTTAAAAGATGGGAACTTGCTTAGACATTTACAGGTAAATTAAACAGTAAAATCAAATTGCAGTATTAAGTCAATGCTTCTTAATATCTAAAACCTAAAGCAGTTCTAGCAATACTGACATTAGTTTTGGCAGGGGAGGAGGAAGAAACCTAGATTTTTTTTTCCCTGAAATGAAAAGGAACAGAAAAGAAAAGGATCTAGAATATCAGCCCTGAGATACAGTGATGGAGACGTATGTCAGTGTCCTCCTACAGGTGCAAAAGGATGATATACCAGGAGGAGGGAACATGACACATTTCTTAGCTCAAAACATGGCACTAGAAATCTTGATAGGACTCCTTCCCCAACAACTTTGTCCTATCAAGACTTTCCTTCCTGTCCTGCCTCTGTGTTTCTGATAGCCACTCACATATTAGGAGGAAAGTCAGAGCTTCTCTTTAGTGGTTACACTATGAAAAGAGTTAGGTCATCTTTCTTAGTCTCACACTTCACTCCACCACCTGTCTGTCAGTTTGTTGTGCTATGGTGGCATGCATGTTGCTGTGATGCTGGAAGCTATGCCACCAATATTTCAAATAGCAGCATGGTTACTAATGGTGAACAAGTTTCTGCAAAGCTTCCAGACTAAGACAGACTAGGAAGAAAGGCCTGGAGATCTACTTCTGAAAATTAGCCATTGAAAACCTTAAGGATCACAACGGAAAACTGTCCCACTTGCATGCTTTGGACACGTCATCAAGAAGTATCAGTCGCTGGAAGAGGGTATCATATTTGGTGAAGAAGAGGGCCAGCGAGGGCGAGGGAGACCTTCAGTGAGAAGGACTGGCAGCGGTGCCGTAATGATGGACTAAAACATCCTGGCAATTGTGAGGATGTCACAGGACCAAGCAACGTTTCAGTCTGTTGTACGTAAGATTGCCATGAGTCAGAGTCCCTTCAATGGCAGCAACCTACCTATCTCATACTTCACTATAATCCAGATATATACTTGGGGGCTTCCCAACTCTACAATCTCTCTACAAGATGGAATTTCCACTGTCTTCTCCGGTGGGCATTGACCCTTTGAGCCTTAATCAAGGGCTGCTAGGAGACACTGCAGCATGGCGAAATGACCTTGGAATTTTGAGTCCTTTGGACCTAGTTTCAAAAACGAATGAAAAGCTGTGTGACCATGTGAAAGTTCAACCGTTTGGCCTCTCTCTAAGCCTCGGTTTCATGTTTATTAGATGGATCTAATAACA
>NW_004443958.1:6177855-6179882 GCF_000243295.1 Trichechus manatus latirostris
TTCACCTCCATTTATCAATTTCAGAAGATGAGCTTCCTACCGCTATGGGGTGTTGCTTAAGGGGCAAAATTATTCAAGGGCTTCAATCTTCCTAGCTAGAAATGCCATATAAAATAGATTAAAAGCTTAAGCTCCAAAGTCAGATTGCCAGAGATTCCAACTTTATGGAATCCTGCTTTATGACTTACTAGCTGTGTAACTTGGGCCGGTTAATTAATCTCTCTGTGCCTCAGCTATGCATCTATAAAATAGGAATAAAATAAATCACAGGAAGCATGCCATTGACAATACAACCTTCCCTTAACAACTTAACCAACATAGCTTTCTTTTCATGAAAAGTGATCACCTTTGTCTTACGTTTGTAATGTATAACAAATATTGTTATATTTATTTTCCAGGCCATACCTCAATTTTCTAAGTCATCTTTTGGCAAATTATTCTTTAGACTGACCTATCAGTTCATTCAGAATAATGCTTATATAACTCGGAGATACTTCTTTATCCTGCCTCTACTAAGAAAGACCACGTCGTCCTAAATCTTCCCAAAATACCGTAAGGACTTAGCACTAAGCAAAACCTGTTTGAAGGACATGTCCCCATCTTACTCTTTTCATTCAACAATTTCTCTTTCTCATTGCTTATCTAACTTCTCTTTTTGATCAAATACCCACAATGTAAAAGATCACTGTCAAAACACTGATAACAATATGATGAGACTATTGTATTTAAATATAATGTCACTTCTCAGAATATTTCTTTTTAAGAATACATTAAAAGCAAAAATTCTGCAGACTTGCTGTTCCTGGACAAACATACGAAGTTAGTAGAAATATATGTAAAGTCATTTTCATGGAGGTTACCAATTTACGCTGTAATGAACTGCCTTCAGATTATGGTGATAATAAAAATAATAGGTGATACAATACTAGATTAAATAATACAATTACATTCATGCAGATTCATGAACCTTGTAGACGGAGACAGCATGAGTCTCAGATCTTCAAAATTAGATGTTTAAGAGCTTGGGAAATAGGTTGAATCAAGTAATATGATATTTCTTATTCTGCAAAATCCCAAAGGCTACCACCAGATATAGTCACACTATACAATACATACAACATCCTAGAAAGAGGAATATGTGTTAGTTAAGTGTCATATTTGGCCTAGAGAAAACCTGTTCCCTGATGTATTCTCTGTTCTTGAGTCTTAGCTAAATGCCCTCTGACCATGGCTTCCAAGAACACCAGAATTTGGTATTTCTCTTTGCAATGGACTCTGTTTGGATTCCCTATTTCTCTGCTTATACAAGCTCAACGTTTCATTCAAAGAAGCCCTGATGGTGCAATGAATGGTTAAACGCTCAGCTGCTAACCAAAAAGTCAGAGGTACAAACCCACCAGTGGCTCCATGGGAGAAAAGACCTGGTGACCTGGTCTTGTAAAGATTACAGCCTAGAAACCCTACAGGGAAGTTCTACCCCGTCCTATAGGGTCACTATGAGCTAGAACGGACTTGACGACACACAACAACGACGACCTTTGTTTCAAGGCCCGGTCAAGTCCCACCTCTTCCATCTTGCCTTCCTTGACTGCCCGGGCCCCTGAAATCACCCTTTGTGTAAACTCCACTTAATTATGTTCTGCTCCCACAACAGCTTGCCAGAGCCCATCTCTTTCTACTTTTAATGACACAGTCTTTTCCCCTGAGGCAAAAACCGAACTGATGATATTCACATGCTCAGTCCAAATACATTCCTAGCCTCAGTGGTGGATTATCAGGGGCTCCTGCACAGAGAAGACAGAATGTGTACCAGCTAGAACTACTGTTTTCCCACTGATCCCAACACATTAAGACATGGCAGTCCCACAACCTGAGAAACACTGTTGTCTACCACACCTGGCTTCCTCTCCAGGCCCACCTCAAATGCCCATAGGTACAAGGTAGGTAATTTACATGGAAAAAGAAGACCACATGGAAATCAACAGGGAGTGGAAGGAACTGTGGAAAACTGAAGACCACATGCCCCA
>NW_004443958.1:6181519-6182809 GCF_000243295.1 Trichechus manatus latirostris
AGCAACCCTATAGGACAGAGCAGAACTGCCCCACAGGGTTTCCAAGGAGGAGCTGACAGACTCGAACTGCCAGCCTTTCGATTAGCAGCCAAGCTCTTAATCATTGCACCACCAGGGCTGCATGCATAGGACAGCCTCCCATAAAAAAGAATTATCCAGCCCAAAATGTCAATAGTGTCGAGGTTGAGAAACCATGATCTAGAGTATACATTTGCCTGATGGTTATTAGTAGTAAACGCTTGAGATTAAACTCTTAGGAGGCAGTGATGCTGACTGTTTACAATCGACACTGCACCCTAAGAGCCCAATAAAAATTAAACGAGTCTGTAATTGGCAGTAAAGACCAGATAGCAGAGCAAAGATTAGAATAAACTTGGTATCCCTGGGTTTTGGTCTTTTGATTAAACAAGAATTTTTCACATCCACCAGTGAAGCTGGAGGTGTGAACAAGCTCAAGATAACAGGTCCTCCAATATCTCATCTCCTCACCTAAGATCCAAAGATTCTATCTAAGCACTCTTGTACAGAGGTTTTCTTTCCATTTCAATGCAACCACTACTACAAAACCTATCACCCTCAGCCTGAAAGGGAACCAAGCATAATAACTAGTAACCAGCTGCCACCGAGTCGATGCTGACTGATGGCAACCCCATGTGTGTCAGGGTGGAACTGGGCTCAAGAGAGTTTTCAGTGGCTGATTTTTCAGAACTAGATCACCAGACCTTTTTTCTGAGCTGCCTCTGGGTGTACCTGAACCTCCAACCTTTCAGTTAGCAGCCGAGCACATCAACCATTTACACCATCCAGGGACACTGGACGTCATAAAAACAAAACAAAACAAAACCAATTGCCGTTGAGTCTATTCAGGCTCATGGCAACCCCATCTGTGTCAGAGTAAAACTGTGCTCCATAATGGCTGAGTTTTCGGAAGCAGATTGACAGGCCCTCCCTCCACAGCAACTCTGGGGAGATTCAAGACTCCAGGCTTTCTGTTAGCAGCTAAGCATATTAACGGTTTGTACCACCCAGGAATTCAGGGCATAATAAACCAAACCAAACCCGTTGCTGTTAGGTCGATTCGGACTCATAGCAACCCTATAAGACAGAGTAGAACTGCCCTATAGGGTTTCCAAGGCTATAACTCTTTATGGAAGCAGACTGCCACGTCTTTCTCCCACAGAGTGGCTGGTAGCTTCGAAGCACCAACCTTTTGGTTAGCTGCCAGAATGCTTAACCACAGTGCCCCCAGAGCTCCAACTCAGGGCCTAATAAAACAACAAGAAAAAAAAA
>NW_004443958.1:6185494-6187060 GCF_000243295.1 Trichechus manatus latirostris
GTCCCTGATTGCCACTCTGTTTCCTGATGCTGTAAAAATGAACAGAATCAGTCCAGAGAGAAAACAACAGTGAAGACAGCTCCATTTGTACTTATATTCATGTTATTGCTTGTTTCTGCCATCCTCTTTAATTTCTTCTTAAGTAAAATCCAGGAGAAATATGTCCCTGCTGGAAATGGATTTAAAGTGACTATGAATTAGTTATGTCAAATCCTGCCCACCACTACCAGGGCCCTGTCTGAAAGCAGAGAATGTACTTCTTCCCCAAGACTGCCACCTTTGTCACTTATAGTTAGGGAGACCTCAGCTGATCCTGTCTTTGGCAAATTAAATGCATTATAAGAAACACACTCTAAATGACGCTGCCTCCTTTATCACAATGTCCAGTTTAGCGCTGGCACCTCATTTGGGGAGGTGAAGGGACAGCAAAAGGAAACAACAAGAGGTGATAAAGGAAGGAGCTAAAACTAAACACAGAAATGTGTGGCCATGAGAGTTTAACTGAATACAAACAGGCTGATCGGATCCAGCATTGACTGGGGGATACAAAGTCTAAAGCTTTGTGGCTTTACTGTATCAAACTGGCAAGACCTGTGGATGGATGAACTCATCCACCATCCACGGGAAATCTTAGATGACATGATCGAAACCGCTGTAAACTAAGGAAGGCTGTGAAGTTAGAGAGAGTGATCGGGTAGCATCCTGGCAGTCTTCAGCTCAGCTCTAACACAGTCTACCTGGGGGGTTACCTTTAATTTGGGGAAAGCACGCCACCATCCAAAAATATCAGGTGGGGTCTACGAATGGAAACCAGGCATGACAACAAGAGTTATGAAAAGGCTTCCATATTTTGGTTAACAAAAACGGTACTGTTTATCGAGAGCCTAAATTAGCCAGTCATTAGGCTAGGACAGAAGGTTCCTGGGTGGCGCAAATAGTTTATGCTCAACTACTAACCTAAAAGCTGGCAGTTCAAACCCACCCAGCAGTGCTGTGGAAGAACAGCTTGGTGATCTGCTTCCATAAACCAGGGTTTCGAACCGGTTCCTTCTTTCTCTCACGGAGCGGATAGCAGGTTCGAACCGTCAACTTTTCAGTTAGCAGCTGAAAAGATTACACAGCCAAGAAAACCCTATAGAGCAGTTCTACTCTGTGTAACACATGGGGTCACCATGAATCAGAATCAACAGGATTGGTTATTTTGTTTGTGTGTGTGTTTGTTTAGGTTAGGGCAAAAGAATGAAGACAATCTGAATTTTCATGACAAATGCAATCATATTACAAAACATAGCAGCGGCAGCAGAGCCCAGTCACAGCCAGAACCATGGTAGTTTCAAGCACTTCAAAATCAAACAGTAAACAACTTCACGCAAGACTGAATGAAAGTCATTAAGATCCATCCAGGTCTAAGTGGTATATGGAAATGTTAGTGTAGTTAATTACCTTTCAATAATAATACAAATTACAGACAATAATGAGATTGTTTATCTACCAAACTAATAAGAACTGGTATTGCAAAGTCTTCTAGAATAACCTAGGCAACAAGAAACATTCTTATTCTCAGAC
>NW_004443958.1:6188325-6190511 GCF_000243295.1 Trichechus manatus latirostris
CCCTCCTCTCTACCCTCCCCTTCTGCGCCCCCCTCACACAGCGGCAAAGTGGAATCCAAAAGAAAAATACTAAAATCAAATGAGGCTTTAGGGATTTGGGGAGGTGGATGGAGAGCAGGTTCTTATCTAGGCTTTAGCACAATATTCCTTCTTCAAAGTCTTCTTAATTACATTGACAGAAAGAGCAAGGGACAAACAGAATAGCTGCCTTCTAAGTTCAGTGCCCTTAAATGAAGGGTTCGCTTTCCCAGGTTTTATCCCGAGGGACAAGGATGAACTTCTGTGCGTAACTTTTTCCTTCCACTTGGTCCTGACCCACTAGCTCCCTCTGCCATCAGTCTTCTTCCCTTGGCTCATTTCAAGGACAGTATTCGGCATCCTCTCAGCTCTCTGCGTGCCCCCACTTGCCAGGTATTCCGTCCACAGAATTTTCCCGCTGTGAAACTGCATTCTATTTTTCAACCTCAAAGAATACTAGGGTACAGTTGTGTTTCTACGGTGCCAAAGCAGCAGCCAGGTAAAAACTGAATAATTCAACCAGAACTAGTTGTTTTGTCTGGGTTCTCTCACCTGTAATCTACAGCCTGTCGAAACCCCAATATCAGAGAGAGAATATTAAACCTGATCACTCAGGCGGTCACAGAACAGGCACACTGTCCGTCTGAGTGGAGGTGGTTCCAAGAGCAGCTGAAATCAGGTAACACGGGTGGGAGGTCTTACTGCTAAGAGGCGAGCTAATGGCCTGACTGCTTTCCCCAATGAATAGAAGCACTGAGGTGAGTTCCTCTCTCTTGCAGGTCTGCCATGTGCCAGAAACCATGCTAGGCACTGTTCGTATACTATTTCAATTAACCTTTGTAACAGTCTGTAAGGTCGCACTGGTTAAGCATCTAAGCTCAGGATCTAAAACAGACCTTGGTTTCAATGCCATATCTACCGCTTTCCAACAGTGTCATCTTCGGCTGTCACCTGGCATTTTTAAGCCTCAAGTTTGCTCCTTTTTGAACACATGAACCTAACTCATAGAGTTGCTCTGAGAATAGAGATTGTTGTCATTAGATGCTGTCAAGTCGATTTCAACTTGTGGCGACCCCATGTGTTATGGAGCAGGACTGTTCCATAGGGTTTTCTTGGCTGTAATCTCAACAGAAACAGATCACTAGGACTTTTCTTCTGCTACTGCTGGGGGGGTTCAAACTGCCAACCTTTAGGTTAGCAGTCACGTGCAAACTGTTTGTGCCACAAGGGACCTATAAAAACAGAGGTATATTATTGAGTGTAGGGCTTGACACATAGGAAGTGCTTTCTAAGTGATTATTATTGTTATTGATGTCACTGTCATCACTTTATAGATGAAAGCTAAAGTAATGTGCCCAAGAAGCAAAGCCAGGAACAGGCTCCCTCATTTGTCTTGACTTCAAAGTGTGTGCTTTTTTCCATAACACCTTATTGTCTCCTGGGAGACCCATACCGTACAGAGAGAGCCTAAGAGTGGAGGTACCTGGGCTCTTTTAATGACCGTAGCTTTGAATTAGCCAAGTACACTCTTGGGGCTTCCATGATTCCGTACTGGAGTCTCAATTCCCTTCCTCTCAGAAGTCATGTGTAGAGTGAGTCGGTCTTTTGGAGGAAAACGCTTCCCTCCCTGCGGGGCCCCAGAACTCTGTCCCAGACAAGGCCAACTGGGGGGATGTTCTGAACATTCACTTTTTTTTCCAGTTTCCATCTTACAAAGTCGGTGGCTAGGAGGGGCTGGGGGCTTTAAAGCTATGGAGATGTGGGGTTGGATAGAGGTGCCCTAGAAATGCAGTCTGTGTAAACGAATCATGATTTAACTGAAATCCTCACATTTTTAAGATTCTTTTTAATTCAGTCATTGCTTAATTATACCTCTATGACAAATTGAATCTAACTATGCCCCTCTCCCCCACGCTACCACCTTTCTAGGTTTTGTAAAATGTGCTGAAGGCCACATGAAGACATGTAATAGAAGACATTAAACATCCTGAAAAGCCCAGTGCTGGCCTTTCCAGGTGGGGCTGGATGTATGGCAGAAAGAACTAGGCAAACGCAAATGCAGATTCCAATTCTGTTTGTTATCATGCAGCGATTTATTTATGGTAGATGGTTTCCACATTACATACTAAACTCAGTCTGCAGACGAAAAATAAAAATGAATGAACACA
>NW_004443958.1:6191861-6193628 GCF_000243295.1 Trichechus manatus latirostris
GCTCACAGGCTTTTAAGATCCCAGGAAACCAAGTATTTTAAAGAACAGTTTTACAACTTTAGAAATTGGTAGAAATACAATTTTCTAGTACTAGCATTAAGATTTGGGAAATACAATAGAAAAGTGACCCATTTTAATTACAAAACATGCCTAACATGTCTTCCTGTACTTCAACAAACGAGCCCAGTCTCAGCCCATCGCTGGAAAGGAGAGAAATCTGGGGGTATAAATAATTAGGCAATCTCAAAATTAGTCTGCCAATGGTCTGCAACAATCCCACTGACAAAGTCACAAGGACAGCTTGCTAACGTATTCCCAGGACATCGGCTTCTCTTGGTAGTTGCTTTCAAAAGGAACAGCTGGGTTCCTACTGAGTTAAAGCACAAGCATTCTGGGGCAGCCTCTGTTCAACAGCTACATAAATCTATTAATCTAATCTAGAGGGGTAGGGGGAGAGGATAAGGAATATGTCTCAGAGGCAATCTAGGCTTGTGTTTCGAAAGAGCAGCAAGATAAATGCAACTAAAATGAAATCAAAGCTTATCAGTGGTTGGAATCTTTTAGATGATACCACCTTCGGGGCTAGAAGGCTGGGAAGTATACGTTGGAGCAAAATGGATGTGGCAATTTAAGCACAGAACACTACATAATAAAACACCTTCCCCTGCATTCTGCGTGTGCTCCTAAGAGTCAGTCTAAATTCAAACTGGTGTTAAACGAGCAAGAAAGCCCTCGGAAGGACTGGAAATGTTTAGTTCAACCACAGCAAAATGTATCGAGCTCCCACTTCATGCTAGGCATTGGGTTAAGAGATGGATTCACCAAGATGACTACAGGAAGGTCCTTGCCTTCAAGAAGCTTGGAGTCTTAGTGGGAGAAGCCAACATATAAAGTTAATTTCTACATACATTGAGAAAAGTGTCCCAAGGAGCACAGAGGAGGACAAAAGTCCTGCCTGGAGTCTGGGATGATGATCCCAGAGATGACAACTGAACTGGTGTTAGTCTTGAAGCACCCAACTAAGCAGAGGAATAATGTTTGCTAAGGCAACTTCAACACAGTCTCTTCCCATAATATATATTGTACACTTCACATATAATAATCATAGGAGGAGCTTCTCACATTGTTTTTTAAAGCAAGTTCAAAACAATTGTATCATATTATTAATGTGTGGTGGAGACTCCATAGGCACAGCTTACTGAGTTCATTCCAATTTAAGATTAAGAATGGTTGGATAGAGGGCAGAGAATCATGGCTGATGCCATGATTCATTGTTGGAGGTCACTGTTCAATGCAAGTGTAATTCTGTGGTAGGAATCATTCTGCCCTCCAATCACTCCCACCACTGGCAAACAGGGAAAAACTACCATATGTTGCTGAGTTGTAGAGGCCAAGGTGAGTGAAATCAAATGGGTCCTTAAGTTCCTTTCGTTTGGAATCAGGAGCAGCCTGGGGCTAGCTGGAGACCCAATCTCTACAGCACAGTCTGCTGTTTCTAACCACCCACGCCCCCGCTGCCACCCTGCTCTCATAAGTCCTGTGTGCCTGCTTTCAACAGTGCTAAATTTGATGGCTCCTAGAACCAGGGGTGAAAGAAGGCAGAAGAAACGGAAAGTTAATATTTGTAAACTACTTGTTGTTACCTGCCATCGAGTTGGCCCCCAACTCATGGAAACCCCATACACAACCACCACTAACCACTGACTGATTTTTTGGAAGTAGATCACCAGGTCTTTCTTCCCAGTTTGTCTCAGTCTGGAAGCTCCG
>NW_004443958.1:6194074-6196272 GCF_000243295.1 Trichechus manatus latirostris
TAAGTGTTCTATATGCATTTTTTTCAAGTAATCCTTATTTTAGGAAGTAGGTAATAGAATCCCCATTGGTGATGAGGTTCTGAGGTTAAGTAACATGCCCAGGGACATACAGCTAGTAAGTAGAAGATCCAGGGTTCAAACATAGGCTTGCCTAACCCAAAAGACTGCTATGCCATTAAGAGCACTCTCTGATTCCTATCTAGGTAGCCACTGTGTAAACCCTGGATCAAGATGGAGTCCTATATGGACGCAGAGAGAATCCAATAAGAAGTCCCAGCGTAGCCAGAAATCTGATCTGTAAGAAATGAGATCTAACAGTGTCAAGTCCAGCATTTTCCAGAACACAACTTGGCAAGACCAGAGGTGCTGACTCTTAGAACACCTGGCCACACATTGTTATAATAATTAGCTCACCAGCACTTGTATAGCTTCCCAGCCAAACAAGGTAACTGGCAAAACATATCAGGAATGAAAACAATACAACGGCCTACTATAGCCTCAAGTAACCCTGTGCAAAGTGGAGGGAGGACCCACGAGTACAATAATAAATTACATAGCTTCCTCCATTCATTTTATCCTTCCTCCTCTATTGTCGCCAAGAAGCAGGCCAGCTTCTTGATTTAGCACACAAATCCTAAAATAGAATCCCCATTATTGTCAGGGAGAGGGACATTACAAACATACTCAACAATCCGGGTGCGATGAATTTCCTTCTTTAGCCCCTTAGGCATTCCTTGATTTTTCCATCAAATTTTTAAGCTTATAAAGGAAAGTTTGCCTTTTATTTCACATACAAGAGACATGATTCAGGTTCTGTGTGTACTGCTGCTGAGCTAGACAACCTCTTTGGCATAAATCATTCATTCATGCCATGTGTATTTATTAAGCTCTTAATATGCACACGACTGTGCCCAGCACAAAAGAAGCATAAGACCATGTATCTCTCCCTGTTGTAGTCATCTATTTCGGGCGTGTTTTATTACGTGCTGCTCAAGCTAAGGAGAAGAGGAAAGAGGATGCTGCCAAGGCAAAAACCCCAATACTCCTGAATGTATTAAGAAAGAGAACAGGGAAGGGACGGAGGGTTTACTTGACTCTAAAAGCCATTTTGCTCCATGGATTCCCCAGGTATCTGCAGAAGACATTCCTCTGATGAGCCAAAAGTCCCTGATGAATGAGGGGAGGAAAGAAAATATGCTCATTTTTCACTTACAAACTTTATGTTTATTATGAATATATTAAAGTATTTTGTAAATATCCCAAAGCCTCAGATCGCCCCTGAGTTAGAACTGACTCTTAAAAAAACACACATTTAAAGATTTATCATGGATTCAACTAAACAGAAATCAAAATGGCTTTCCTGAAAGAAGTAGGGACAATGTTAAAAATTATTCTCAGTCTCCAATGACCTATACCTAAACTCTCATTTTCACCTTCTTGCGAAGACTCTTGGTCTCCCAGAGAAATTAGTCTAACGACAACCTGACATAGACCGTCTCTGTCAAAACACCCAATTAAATGGTGCCTCTGATCAGGAATCTAAGAACAAGCACAGTCCCAGCATGTTAGTATCTCTGGGTTTGCAAAGGCATGAGAAGGAATTAAAATAAAGTAGGCCCTCATCCAAAAAACTCAGCCTGTAACAGTTGTTCTAATGACACAACTTGGAAATGGTCAAATTCTTGGAAATAACTTTTCTTAAATTTCATTTGTATCGACTCAAAAGGGTGTGTAAAATATTTCCTAGGAACAAGAATTACTCAAGGGACAGTAATTGGCCTGAAGTTTGGTAAATTTATCTTTTAATTAGCTAGAAAACACACACCAAAAAAAATCTGACTTATCTCTCATTAGCGTCTATTGATGAACTTCTGCTTCTGCTAAGGAAACCAGTTGCGTGAGCGTCAAGCCAACAGTGACACTAAACAAGGCAGCAAAGTTCAGCTCTTGCAGAGAACTGGAAACGTGAGAACATCTTCTCTACATATGAGACTTTGTCCTGTTTTCAGGATTGCAATTTTCTGGAATCAGAGTTCTTATTCCAAACAAGAAAGGGGGGAAGGGGGGGGCAGGTGGGGAAAGAAGTTGCTATAACAAACCTGGTGTGCCTATGCCCTTTTTGGTTAATTTAGTTTTATTATTAAGCATGCAAACTTATGCTTAGCAAAGAATGAGCAGAAGGTAAAAGCAGGCTGCTA
>NW_004443958.1:6197387-6199069 GCF_000243295.1 Trichechus manatus latirostris
CAATTAACCATGTCCAAGGCTCTCTGCTAGCTGTTGGCTCCCATTTTTCTCCCAATCACAATCTCTCCAAACAGGCTAGTGTCCTCACATTCCTCTGAACAGGCTACACTTTCCGCTGGCTGCCGTTGCTTACATAAAACCATCTCTTCCCGAAGGAGTGGCTTCTGCTTTTGCCATTCTTTAGGATCCCAATTCTCCAACTCCTTCCTAGCCCAGTGTTTCCTTACTCCTAATTCTGATAGCAGTTGTCTGATCGTTCCTCACCATTTGACGTCTTATCTAATATTCCAACCTAACTTTGCATATTTGTTTCCTTCACAGCATCTAGCATACATGATCTTATACACAGTAAATGCTCAATAAATATTTCATTTTGATTGATTTACTTGTTGCACTTGTTGGCTCAGAACCCGTCAAAATACTGGGTTATACTAAGTCCCTGCTCAACTAGACTCAGGTAAGAGGAGTGTATCAACCAGAAATGACACAAAAATAACAGAATTGATGCCCATGGTGGACATCAGTAACAGATGTTTTCTTCAGTGAATTCAGGAGCCCTCAGAATGCTCTGTAACACCATGATCCAGGTAGCCAGAACAACCAATCTGAGTTGCTATCAATTGAAATTTATTAGTTACCCTTGGGAATAAATAACCTCCCAAATGACAGTTCTCTGAGAACTTATAACCTCAGAATACATAACCAAAATCTGCCCTAATACATGTCCTAAGTAATACCTTACAGCACAGAACACTCATAGATTGTATCTTAAGCTTCTTACACACAACTGGTATACCTCAAAACCAAAAGAAGACAATGCACACTATGGGCAGCTGAAAAATTAATGACTGAAAATGTTTTACAGGGAAAACACTTATCTTCTCAGGAAATAAGAACGTATGGTTTACACCTATTTTAGGGAGAATAATTGTGGCATTAGCAGGTGTCTGATCGGAGAAAGCAGAAAACAGAGGTCATGTCACACAGGTCTTATTCCACCCTGCAAACCTCATCCTACTTTACTTGGTTAATATGGAACTGCCACGGCATTGGTGGTTCAGTGGTAGAATTTTTGCCTTCCATGCAGGAGACTCAAGTTTGATTCCCAGCCAATGCCCCTCATGCTCAGCCACCACCCATCTGTCACTGGTGGCTTCCATGTTGTTATAATGTTGAACAAGTTTCAGTGGAGCTTCCAGACTAAGATGGACTAGGAAAAATGGCCTGGCAATCTACTTCCAAAAATCAGCCAATGAAAACCCTATGGATTACAATGGTCCAATTGCAACCGATCATGGGGATGGTGCAGGACCAGGTAGTGATTCCACCCGTCGTGGGTGGGGTCGCCATGAATCAGTGCCCCAACTCCACG
The DNA here is from genome assembly GCF_000243295.1 of Trichechus manatus latirostris. Taxonomy (NCBI): domain Eukaryota; kingdom Metazoa; phylum Chordata; class Mammalia; order Sirenia; family Trichechidae; genus Trichechus; species Trichechus manatus. The sequence goes on from NW_004443958.1 coordinate 6,198,760, forward strand.
GCAGCCAAGAAGAACAATATGGAACTGCTATTATCCAAAATTTAGAGTATCACAATTCCCAGTGCAGAAAGTAAAGAAGAAAAGAGAGGGCTTGTGTCATAGATTGAGTTGTGTCCCCCAAAAAATGTGTGTATCAATTTGGCTAGGCCATGATTCCCAGAATTGTGTGGTTGGCCTCCATTTTGTGATTGTAAATTTATGTTAAAGAGGATTAGGGTGGGATTGTAACACCACCTTTACCCAGGTCACATCCAATGTAAAGGGAGTTTCCCTGGGATATGGCCTGCACCACCTTTTATCTCTCAAGAGA
>NW_004443958.1:6201042-6207007 GCF_000243295.1 Trichechus manatus latirostris
ATGGTTCTTACTTAGTGCAAGAACAGGCTCTAAGCCTTTTCAATTAGTTAAAAGCTGCATGTGCAACAAGTGAAGGTGATTGTGATGAACTTGAGTAGAGACTGGTTCAATCATCTCACAGTGAAGGCAATTTACATAACATTATACGGCAAGTACCAGTGGTCCCTAAGTTAGATGTTTGTAACCCTGACACTGTCTGTATAGCTAAATTGGCAACAGAAAGGGGAGCAGGCAATACCCAGGCATCCTGGATCCATGTCTGGCCCTCCTTTTCAAGGAACTCTTGCTTACCCTAATGTCATGGATTGAACTGTGTCCCCCAAAAATATCTGTCAACTTGGCTAGGTCATGATTCCCAGTATTGTATGATTGTGTACCATTCTATCATCTGATGTGATTTCCCTATGTGCTGTAAACTCTGATGTAATAAGTTGGATTAGTGACAGTTATACTGATGAGGTTTACAAGATTAGTGTCTTAAGCCAATCTCTTCTGAGATATAAGAGAAGCGAGCAGAGACACACGGGAACCTCACACCTCCAAGAAAGCAGTGCTGGGAGCAGAGAGCGTCCTTTGGACCTGCGGGTCCTGTGCTGAAATGCTCCCAGACCAAAGGAAGACTGATGACAAGGACCTTCCTCCAGAGCCGACAGAGGGAGAAAGCCTTCCCCTGAAGCTGGTACCCTGAATTTGGACTTCTAGCCAACTGGACTCTGAAAGAATAAACTTCTCTTTGTGAAAGCCATCCACTTGTGGTATTTCTGTTATAGCAGCACTAGATGACTAAGACACCCTAATTTTGGTTGATGTGTGCACTTGAAAGAAAAACAAAACAAAACGGGAACAGAAAATAATTACGTGTTTTAGAGTTTATTTATTTTTCCTATGCTTCACTAAATCAAACTAATATAATCCCTGCCAGACCATAAACAGGATGAAATATAGTTGTTTACAATTTTTGAAAGACTTTGGTTAGCTTTTTAGTGATGACTACCTGATCTCTTTGAACTCCAGTACCTATTCTTGTTTGTAAAATGAGCTAATACTATTCTAAAGATAACATGCTAGAAGTAAATATCTTTTCTCGTAAATGAAAAGGATAGTTTGATCTTTCAAATTGCAACTGAAAAACTTTATCTGGCATTACTCAATGTCTTAGTTTTACTTTAAAATTGTTGTGGCTGGCTGTCATCAAGTTGCCCCTGACTCATGGCAACTCTGTGTACAACTTGATCAGACAGTTGTGAGGCATAGGGTTTTCACTGGCTGGTTTTTCAGAAGTAGATCACCAGACCCTTCTTCCTAGTCCCTCTTAGTCTGGATGTTTCACTGAAACCTATACAGCATTATAGCAACATGTAAGCCTCCACTAATATATGGGTGGTGGCTCCACTTGAGGTACAATTGAACCTGGGTCTCCTACACAGAAGAGGGGAATTCTACCACTGCCTTTTTCCATAGTTTAGAATAGGTCACAATTACATACGCTTTGATCATTTCTAGTCATTACCATAGGTTTATCTACAGCAGACTCTAAATCATGCCAAATGAGTTGGCTAGCAAACTTCTTATAAAAATACTAAACAAAGAAAATTGGCCTAGCTCCCCACATCTAAACTGATTGTCATCCAGATCTAAAAATACAAAGTGCAGGCTGTGTTAGAGCACATGCCTGAGGAAAGGAAGAACACTTCCCTTGAGTTTCAGGCTGGTGGATCCAGAGGATACATTCAGCATTTCCGTTCTTTTGATCTGGTGGTAAAGGCCTTTAACAGCCCCTCGATTGCCACTCCTATGACAATGGAGTAATAATAGAGCTGTTGAGAGTCAACAGGAATGTGTTTAAACCATGGCATTTTATTATCCTTTAAAGAATCTAATTCAACTCCAAATGTTTGGGCAAGAGGTGTCCTGTAACATATTTAAGGTTCTCAGTAGAAAAGACACCAGATCCTGGCCTAGTGGCAGAGGGGATGTTCATTTCAATGCCTTTGAAATGCTCATCTCGTTTGCTTATCTGTCCCGTACACCATTCAAGTTAAACAGAAAAAGAAAAAAAAGGCAGCTTTAACAAAAGCACTATTATGGTGCCAAGGAACAGAGAGACGCACAATAAATTCTTATTAACTAGGTGACCCTGGAAAGAATTCTTCTCAAGAGTTCGAGAGAGAAGGTAAAGACAATGTTCCTCTTCCTGCAACCATCTCTGAAAATGTACTCACTCAGTAAACAGATATTTATTTGGGTTACTTCTAAGGCGCCAGGCACAGTTCTAGTTTAGGGATACAATAGTGAGCAAGATGAGGTCGCCATTCCCGTGGAGCTCACATTCAACACCAGAAAATTCTCTGTTAAAGTTTAATATTTTGGGACCAAGAACTTCTACTTTTTACCTTATTCCTTTCCTTACTCTTTTATTTTTTTATTATTTTTCACAACGAGCAAAGTTGACAGTGGAAAAAATAATCATCTCCCTTCAGAGCTAGAAGAGATCTTGAAAATACTGAATTGCAATGACCTCATTTACTGAAGAGAAAACTGAGGGCTTTAAGAGAGAGCAGGCTGGTGCTAGGTTCCAGGCCTCCTACGTTTTGGCCTGGTGTTCTTTCAGCTCACTGCACCAGGCTGATACTCAGAGAGTACTGGGCAGCAGAGGCCAAGGAGGAACAGCAAAGTGTAATGAGCTTATTCTGGCTAGACAGAATCTTGACCTTCTCAATTAGTGAATCATCTATCATTACACAATGTGCTCACCAGAAAGCACATAATATAATGTCTCAAAAAGTCAAAACAAATCTTACGAAGAATTCCTTCCCAGAATGTATTCAAATATCTGGAAACTAGTATCGCCGTCTCTAATAACACTGGGCAGGCTATCACGTGAAAGCTATGAGACAGGTTCCAGATAGTTACAGCCACAGGAGAAGAACTAAGGAAGACAAGAATGAATATGGGTGGTGCAGCTAGGAATGGAACAATTGAGCACTTTCAGAGGGTGTCAGAAAGTCCACAGGAACCCGTCCCACACCAAGGCTCCTTGTCCTCCTTCCCTGTATCACCACCAGCTGTTAATGTCAAACCACAAGGAAGACCCTCAGTCACTATAGTTTGGGCTCACTTCCAGTACTGGGTTCCTTAGTGCTTGATGGTAGTTCAGGGCCTCTCTCAGGTTTTGCAACCATTCCAAGGACTCTGGGTAAAATCTCCTCTCCTCAGACCATGCTGAGGACCCTCTTGGCTACTGCCATCAGTTTAGTACAAAATCAAGACTGGAGTCTCCCTTCACCCAATGCAGCCTTCTTCCAGAGTAGGCCAAAGAGATCCTAACCTAGTCTGGCCCCAAACTCTTTCCCAACCCCATGACTGGTGTCCATAAATGTCATCCTCAGCAAAGAGGGAATCTGGTGGCCTTCCCTGCTCAGCTTCTTACTCTTATTCTGGGAGAGAGGTAGGCAGTGGGAAAGATAATTCCTTGGACTTATTCCATCAATTATTCTATAATAATAATACAGGCAGAGTGCATTACAGTTCACAAAATAATTCCACAAACATTTGCTCCTTTTTTTGTTGTTGCTGTTTGCTCTTTATAATAGGACTGCAAGAATGCGTAATACACTCTTTTTTTTTTTTTTTTCTCCCCAGTGAGAAATGTAAGATTCAGGGGTTAAGTAAAATTAATGATAGGAGAGATCAGGCCATTTGCCTAGCCCCGGACTTGAATCTTGGCCTGTAGGCTTTAATTCTGGTGCTCTTCTATACCACAGCTATGTCAGCAGGCAAAGCTGGGGCTGGACTTTAAACCTGAGGACAAACAGGAGAGCCAGAACTCTCCTACTTATCTTCTAAGGGGAAAAAAAAAAGGTAAATGGTTTATTTTGCAACTATAATTTACATGATTTCTCCCTGAAGCTCAGGGACATAAAAAGGGATTTTCCACCAGAAACTGAGACTATTTCAACATGATTCTATTATGCTGATTACTCACTAGAAGTTAGTTAGTCCTTCTCTGCTGACATTGTTGAATGGAATAATTCTGCACATAATGTTTTAAAACTTTTTTTTCTCTTAATACACGGTGAACCTCTTTTCACGTCACTAGGTATTCATTTGGATCTACATCATTCTTTTAAAATCCTGCTTAGTACTCTATGATTTAGGAAATAATATTGGAGTTATTATTCCCTCTCCTTGAGCATAGAGAATGTGACCCAGCTGGAGCTGGGCTCACAAGGACTCACAAGGACACATCAACTGGGCCTGGAGGTATAAAGACAATTGCTAAGATAATCTTGGAAAACATCTTTTAGGGAAACTCTCACATAAAGCCCATCAAACACAACACAAAAGACTTTCCACTCTTACCTTTTTCTATTAACATTTAGTGAATATTGTTGGACCAATGAAGACCCTCCTGACTTTCGTTACTGAAACCCCTACCAACGATTGTTAAGAAAGATGATTCAAAATGTAAGATTACAGTTTCTAGCCAATCAGTGAAAAGGTGACGCTTTCAATGAGTCTACCCATTTTGTAATGTTGATATATACTGATGATTCTGTAACCTTCCTCAGATTTGGGCAGACATTCTAGCTCTGGCAGCATGCTTGTCAGCTTCCCACTTTTGTCCTTCTGAATATATGCTGAATAAAACTTCCTTTTTGCTTTACTAAACGTTATGATGTTTTTCCTCTACAACATCTATCACATAGATATACCATAATATATTTCACCAATGCTCTATTGATGGACATTTATGTTAATTTCAAATTTTTCACAATTACAAAAGACACTGTACTCGAGCAATCATTGCTTTTGGCTAAATCAGTTTCTCTTCCTGTAATCAAATGAACAGTATATCAAATCACTATTTTAGAAAAGGCCTGAAATAATCTTACTTTGGCTGAAATGTAAAAACCTAAGACTATCAAGCAGAGTTGCTATGGGCTGTATCAAAGCCAGTTTTGTTGCAAGAAACCACTGTCTCTTGTAGATTTCTTTGACAGAAACTACTTTTTGGCATTTCACTTTTTTCATGGAAAAGGAGCTTTCTGGAGGGACTGAATGATACTATATCTTGACACAGGAAAGTTATTTATACATAAATTACAGTAACTTTACCCTTGTTAACGAGGCTGTCATCCTCTTGGCATGATTTACTGCAATCTTGTAATAGAAAAGCTTCATTTCCTTGACACCTGAGTGGTAATGGGACTGACAATTCCAGGCTGCAAATGTTTCCTCCTCTCTCCAACTGGAGGGGTTTTAACACCTAGAGTGCATTTTTAGGTCAGAGTAATTCTGATACCAGTCTCCAGGGCCCAGAGCGCAGGCAGACATGCGCGCGCACACACCCACCCACCCACACACACACACACCCCACACACACATCCATTGCTCAGGCCACCAAGCGAGGCCTCCTCTTTCTTTAAGAGATTTCTAGTTCTCAGGATGGAAGTCTGCACTGGTTCTGCAACAGAGTTTATGGAATGGCATGCATAAACATAATTAAAACGGCCCGAGAAGGTAGAGGGAAGCGAAAATTGCCTGGGAATTAAAACTGAGAATGGCATTTTCCCTGAAGAATTTAGACTTCAGCTTACATTTTATTAACAGTACCATTTAAGAAAAAGCTATTTCAGAACAGAATGGATAAGAGGGAAAACACCTCAGGAAGACCTATGGAAATCAATTCCTTATCTCTGGCCATTACCAAAATAGCAGTATTAATAGTAATACTGACGAGAAGAAGAGCAACAAGAAATGAGGAAAAGGATTTTCATGAGCTACCACAATGTCATCTTTTCATAAGTAGCTTCCTACTGCTACAGCCTTTTTTTAATCTTCATTCTAATACACGAAAATCTAAAAACCCACTTACGCTTCTTTAATGTTTTCATTGTTAATATGCTTTCATAAAATCTTCACCAGAAATTTCTGAGGTAGTTGGTCTAATACATATTGAACA
>NW_004443958.1:6208606-6209978 GCF_000243295.1 Trichechus manatus latirostris
CGTGTCTGTTCTGGGTGTAACCCTCTAGAGGCTTGCTAGTTTCCTCTCCAGGAATGCTCCCTCTTCGGACCCAGGTGCCATGCTGTAAGGAAGACAGAGAAGGAGACTCCATGGGGATGAGAGAGGTGCCCCACCTGAGCTACTGGCTGAATGCAGCCATACAGGTGACCCCAGCAGACACCACAGCGAACAGAAGAACCATCCAGTCAAACACAGAAATCTGAGGAATTATAAAATGTTGTTTGAAGCCACTAAGTTTTGGGGTATTTTATTAATCACGTTAATAATAACTGACAATGCATTAGGTCCGCTATAGCAGTAAAATATGAGAATATCCACAGAACAGTCCCCTAAGTGAACGATCTAGAATTCTTGAGGAAAAAAAAAAACCATTGGTTATCTAAATTCAATACCCCTATCCCTACTGTGAAGGAAACCCTTATTTTTGCCCAACATATTCTTGGAGGATCAAGAGTGTAACTTTATAGAAAAATCATAAATTAGGAGAACTTCTCTTTACTTTTATGCTCATTAAAGTGAAAATTAAGACACCTGACTTAAAAAAAATTTAATATACATTTCAAGTTCAAATACCAAATCATATTAAAAGGAATCAATTTTATTTTACTTAGAAGGTTAGTCAATAAAATACAAACAATTATGTAGGTCTCACACATTTATTACATGTAAGGAAGAGTTTTTACATTCTGGTTTATTTTTCTCAGATTAATATTAGGGAAGACCACCCTACATAATGCTGACATTGGATGTGGTGGGGGAGGTGAGAGGGTGGAGAAGGAAGTGGGGAGTTGGGGGGAAAGAGAGTGAAGAAGGGCAAAAATAAAATTTTGATTTTTTAACAGCATCACTAAGTGAGATTTTTAACAGCAAAATAATTCACCAGTTAGGAACACATTTCTAAATTGTAGTCTAGTGTGCTCTTTCCCAGCATTGTCTCCAAAGAATTTCATTTCATAAAGAAAACATGACAGAAAATAATCATCACAAAAAACCTCGTGGGAAGACAAAGGGACTGCTGCTTTCTCATTAGTTATATCAGTTAGTGTCTACAGCATGCCTTGATACATCCAAAATGTCTTTACAATCGTTCATCAGTTACTCTTTCCAAATACCTGGGGAAGTAGGTCAGCATTACTATCTTAGGGATTACTTTCGGGAGCAGGACACAGACCTGTTGCTAGTAAGATAACTTATCCACAGCTGTCCTGGGATAACAGGGGTGGCTGGTTCAGACCAGAGTCCTGGGTGCTCCAGGTCTGCTCCTCCAATAGAATAAGCATGACCCCCTCGCCCCCACCAGAATGGATCACAGGCAAGCCTTCCTTCTGCCTTTACCGTCCCCTAAAACACA
>NW_004443958.1:6211532-6212832 GCF_000243295.1 Trichechus manatus latirostris
AGACACAACAATGGGCTCAAACATTCCAACAATCATGAAGATGATGCAGGACTGGGCATCATCCATTCTGTTATATATAAGGTCACCATGAGTCAGAGCTGACTGGAGGGAAACTAACAACAACAATTTGCTTTAAAACATATACAACACTTTCCCAAGGAGGTGACAGTGTAATAAGAAACTGTAAGCAGAATTTAGAGCTCGAAAGAACAGAGAGGTAAGTTGCTGTGTTACCTGAGTTGGCTGGTAGCCAAATTTTACTTTCATTGAGAAAATTCTGGCAAGTAATTTTCTATGACAATGAAAGTTATGGTGGATATCTGCCAACCCTTTGGCCGCCCCCTTTCCTATAATTGAGGAATTCCCCACTGTGCCAGTCTTTGGGGGAGGTAGGGTTTGACCCTCAGTATAGAAGCAGGAAATGATCAACTTCTCCCTCCACCTGCCCCTGACTGATAGGGTCAGAAATAGAACTTAAGTTAGCCAATCAGATGCAGCATTCAGAATCCAGTTGTGGCACTGCCCAGCAGCCAGCGTCTCTGGGTTATTCCTGGGCAGGACCCCACCAGTGGTTCCAGTTGCTTCTTTTATCTTGGTTCCTACCTGGATTTCCAGCACAGTCCTATCAGTCCTATCCACGCCGTGAACTATCCAATATTCCTCAATAATTTCCTTTTCTGCTTAATTTAGCCAGTCAGTTTCTACTGTTTGCTACAAAGAATGCTCGTTGCTATACAGGAGAAAGAAACGTTTTCTATGGCTAATGCTGGATGAGACCTCAGCAATCATTAATGTCCTTTTCATTTTATACGTCCAAGAACCATGAGGATATAAGAGGAAAAGGATTTGTACCAGATCATTCAGCAAAATGGAGGCCCAAGATGGAAAAAAAAAAAAGAGAAGGAAAGGACAGCAATAGCTGGGGAGGACTTCAGGACACTGGCAGGAAAAAGGGGCTTTGGAGTATCAATCAGTATGTTTAATTGACTCGATGAAGCAACAAAGTATAAGGATGACAATTGATCTCCATCTCCTCTCCTCACCCCCAGTATGATCTGGACTAAAACTCTACTCAATCAGCAGCTGTTGCATGAAGCACTATATGAAGAATGATTCTGAAGCTGCATCTCAGCTCAGTGGGAATGAGCTCACCAATCAGTCAGAGTTATGGGCCAAGAAAGAGGTAGGAAGAAAAATACAGGGACAAGCATTCACCATCACTGAGTTCCTGGAAAGGTCTCCTAGACTAGGAGTTAAAACAGCTGGGTTCTGGTCTTAGCTTTGCCTATCTGGTACTCAA
>NW_004443958.1:6215235-6253924 GCF_000243295.1 Trichechus manatus latirostris
ACACACTGCTTTACAGCCTATGATCCTTGAGCTGAGCTCCTTTTAAGATGGACCACCTAAAACTCCAGATAGGGACTCTTCTTTGATGTCTGTCTAACTGACTGTTCTTCAGACACATCTCCTCTATGTTATTTTATCATTTTATCATCCATACTTAATCATTACTGCAGAGAGTCGTGACTAGGTGCACAGATAGGGTGGTAGTACCCAGGAATAGAATCCATAAAGAGTGATTAATTGCCCAAATTACTGGGTAAATTCAAAGGACCTAAGTGCATTAGTTCATAAAGGCAATTTGTTTCTAGGGAGGGAGGCAGTCACTAAAGACAAAGCCACAATGCTGTTGTTGTTAGGTGCTGTCAGGTTATTTTTGACTCATAGTGACCCCATGTGACAGAGCAGAACTGCCCCATAGGGTTTTCTAGGCTGTAATCTTTACAAAAACAGATCACCAGGTCTTTCTCCCATGGAGCCACTGTGTGGGTCTGAACTGCCAACCTTTCGGTTAGCAGCCAAGAGCTTAATCTTTGGCACCACCAGGGCCCCTTAAAGCCACAATACACGAGGACAAAAAGAATACAGAGAAGTAAAAGAATGGACAGTTCAACTCCATCACAGTTTGGAAGATCCATACTCAACAAAAATGCTTACAGAAAAGGCTTTGCCTATAAACATCTTTATTTACCTTCTATTTGGATAGATTTCTAAATTTCCCTGGAGAGCCCAAGTTATTGAAAATAACTATACTGCTCATGTCTCTTGGTTAAAAGATCTGCCAAAAATTCTAGAAGAAAACTAGCAACTAAAGCCCTGAATGTCACAACATATTTCATCAATCTCACCTCAGAGGTTTCACCAACACTCAGAAGTCCAGCCGTTTACATGAGCAATTTATAACTCCTTCAATGCACCTTCTTTCGAGTTCTCCACCATGTGGGATATACCTGGTAATAACTATCTCCTGCATAAGAAAACCATTTCTTTAAAAAATCACACAGAATAAATGTAGAGGTACAAACACTGCAAGCCTGTAAATTCCACTTACCAATTTTTACAGCCAACTCTACCTAAGCGGGCTATCATCTTTCATGAAGTCCCAACTCGCCACAAAAACACTAATCTGCTTCACACCAAAAAGGCTTTAAAAAAGAAACTCGCGGTCTAAGAACTCGTCTCTTTTACACTGCATATGACCAGTTCTATCTCAGAGCACTTCACCAAATGGATCTCTGTTCCCACAAACACCTTATTAAGTATGTCTCTGACTTCTTTAAACCAGAATTTTTAAAACTATCTCCTTGGAAAAAATTGTCTCTGAAAAATCACAATTCCTCCCCACAACAAATGGACACTACATTCACTGCATTCAGCAAACTTATCATGCCAGGCATCTGGCTGTGAGGGAATCACAAATTAAGTAAACTGTGGTGCCCACCTCGGAGACCCTGGGTGGTGCAAATGGTTAACATGGAGCACACTATTACTCTGACACACATGGGTCAGAGTCAACTCAACAGCAGCCGCTTAGTGTCTATCTCGAGAGGCTTATACTCTCACAGCAGAAGACAAGGGTGGGGGGCAGGACACTGTCATTTAAAATAATAATAATAGCAGCAATAATAACAAAAATAATAATGCATTATGAAACAGTAAAGTGCCCACTCAACCTACTCATAACATAGAAAGATACTTCTGTCTTCCATCAGACTCATTTACAGGCAGGCCAGGTTCATGGGCAGTTGACCTGCATAGTGACACAGGGACCACGCTCTCAGAAGGGTCTGATACTTGGTTTAGTGCTCTGCTGTTACTGTATTGAAATTCATAATAAATTTCAAACAAGGGGCTCACATTTTCATTTTGTGCTGAGCTCTATAAATTATGTAGTCAGTCCTGCTTGCAGGCTAAAGCCTAGGAACATTAGTCTCACTGGCTTTTGAACAGCTACCTTTCATATCAGCCACCATGGTCAAATGAGAAACCCTAGAGGCAGAAGACTGAATGATATCTGTTCAGTATAGCCTTGAGTTGAGAAGGCAACTTCCTCTCTATTAAGCAGGTCTGTTGTGAATGATGTTGCTGGTCTGAACTGGGCAGCCTAGTACGCAGCATAAATATCTTAGAACTTTGGAGTTGATAGAGGACATGTAGGTCAATGGCCACATTCTGCAGGTGAAGGGCCCAGACATTTGGGTAACTCATCAAAGAATGAACAGTTAGTTCCTGGCAGAGAGGATGAAACCACGGCCAGTGCTCTTTCAACTACTTTCAGTTCTATTTGATGAGCCTAATGAACTAGGGTGGGAGTTTGTCCTTCCTGCTAATCTCTGTAAGTCGGCCCTTAAGTCTATTGCCTGGCACACTGTTGGCACGTAGTAAATGTTTGGTTGAATGCATGAATACATGAATGAATGAATGAACGAATGAGTGAGCAAACCAAAAAGGCAATAAAATAACCAATTTTATCTGTTAAGCACTCAATCTAAAAATTCTGATCCTTCATTGACTTAATAAAATTCAAACTTACTCAAAATCCTCAGATGTTCTTTTTTTTTTTTAAGTATGGAATACCTCTCTGGAAAAAATATCAAACAAGCTGATGATAATGATAATAATACCAATAATATTTATTTAGAATGCATCAATTGAGGGAGGCCGAGAGATCTAGCTGGCAAGCGGCTTAGCACATCCAACAGAAATTAGCAACAGCAAATCCCCAGGCCTGGTAAACCTCAGCTCTGTGACACCTCAGACCAGGGCCTTACTGTCACATCCATCTATATTTTGGGGGAAAAAAAAAATTTAAACCACTGCATTACAGAGTAAGGTTTAAAAAAAAAAAGAATAATAAAAGTGAGACCATTTCTTCATGGAGCTAGTACTTGTGACATAGACTTAAATGGGAATGAAAAAGCCAAGGATCTCGAGTTATGCTCCCATTTAAAACAAACAACCCTAAAACCCAAGGCCAAATAGAAACCTGAAATTATTGAGCCACAGGTTGATTAAATAGCATCCTAGATAGTGGATGGCTTGAGTTAAGTCTGAATAATTTCTGAGCCTTGGTTTTCTCGTCTGTCATTTGGGGTGACAATAGGAGCATACACCTAATGGGATCATACATGTGCAGAGCTTGGGAGAGCGCCTGGCACACACAGTAAGCTCAATAAGTGATGTCTGTCTATGGGTTAAGCCTGACTAGGTAGTTTTTGTATTTCAGTGTCTGCAATGCTCCAGCTGAGCTCAAGAAAGAGACACCTTAAGGAGAGTAAAGAAATACATACATAGTGGATGCACAGGACAAAAGCTCAAAAAAGATGGCCCATAGGCAGCTAGAAAGAAAATAGGAAATGCCACATTCTCTGAGTTATTCTTGCCATCCCTCCGGGCATGGCTATGAGCACCTATTCCAAGCTATGCAATATAAAAGACACAGAGGACAGCAGAATGATCTTTCCCACTGTCATGCTTACAGACTAGCCAGAAAAGCAGTTATGAGACATGTAGTAGGAGCTCAATATGTGTTCAGTGAATGACCCCATGAAAAATAATGATCAAAAAAAAAAAAAAACAAAACAAGGAATTAGAAGCAGGCTCAATAGTTCTTTCTGGTAAGCCCCCATGTGAGACCCCAAAACTGCTTCTCTTCAGGTCACAGAAGATAGAGCTGAAGCAGTGTGCCAAAGATGAACATCCTCCCAGCAATACTTGACTGCAAAGCTTGCACAGCCATATTAACATGATTCTCTCAAAATGGGTCTCTATCTGTAGCTATGTGTTTGACAGAGTGGAAGAGCTGGCCAAAATGGGTGATCTTGTCATTTATCAAGAAATGCGAGACTACCCATCACTCACGGTCACCTCCACCAGTGGGCCAGTCAACATCTTTCTTGAGATGCTCCCACACTGAGAGGAAGAGATGAAGAACCAAATGAAACGCAGGGGGAGGGGCAGAATGAGTGACAACCGCCATTTATCCCCAGGCTATTAAGACAGATTTAGGCAACTAAATGCAAATTAATTCTTTTATCCACATATCCAGAAAAAGTGGGACATTTACACACACAATCAAAGTGTCAACTATCACATAGGCTTCTTCACTGGTAAAATGGGTAGACCTATCTTTGAATATCCACATCTGGTCTACTTCTCCCACCCCCTACCCTTCGCCCCACAACCCCCAAATAACCATTTCTAAAAATGGATTAGGACTAGAAGGATATGGGGAAGGGGGAGAGAATGTGATGGCAAAGTGCCTACCAAGTTTTAAATACATATTTCTATATTTACATAAGTAAGGTGACAAGTTGACAGAGTCCTCTCCAACAGGAAGGCAGATTGATACATGGATACATTTCTTGTGCACATACATGTACACACACACCCATCGCAAAGGAGGCATGATTAGGAAAAAAGTGGATTGAGATATTAGGAATTTATAAGTCTATAAAGTATAAGCTACATATATATATATGTATCTATGTATATGTATATGTATATACACACACATACATACATACAGTGAAACCTGTGAGAGCCAGAACTCAAGGGGACTGCCTTGTTTTTTCAGGTCTCACACGTTCCACCTGTGACAGGGTACAGTCTTACCACTTTTCCATCGCTTATTTTAGTGGAAAATATTTGAGTTTTCCTTCTCTGACAGGTTTCCACCTTATACAGTTTCCGGCTTTCGCAGGTTTTACTGTGTGTGTGTATCTATATATTTGCGTGTGTGTGTGTGTGTGTGTGTGTGTGTGTGTGTAAGTGAGGGATGGGAGGGGGGAAGAAGGGAAGAAGAGAGAATGGGATAGAGGGATGGAGGGAAAGAGGGAGAAAGAGGGCAAGGCCACCCAACCAAATACTTAGAGGCGGTTATTGGCGAGATACTGAGACGACCCTTTTACCAAGATCATCAGTCTTTTGGAGACCACAACCAAAACAGCTTGAAGAGGCTTAAGGTACCTGTTTTCTAAAATATGCCTCCAAAGACAGCTGACTCCAGATATACCAGTGGAAAACAGCTGCATGCTGCAAAATCCCATTTCTTTACCACCTTAGCATTTACTTGAATGATTTTTATTTAAATATTACTTGTTATGCACAAAAAAAGTTTAAAAGACAACTGAAATTTAAATTATTTTATTTTTCTAAAACTCAATCTCAATGTTGAGTTTAAAAATAGAAAAACATAGGCCACTGATTTAGTTCTGTACTTAAGGTTTTTTTTGGTGTTTTAACTTCCAAATGTTACAGGGAGCATCTGTTTAGATAAGCATGTTGAACAAACATGTCATTAGCAGCTTCAAAGTTTTGCAAGTTCAGGATCATCAGACTTCAACTTAACCAAATTTTGGCCAGGCAGCAATCCCTTCCTGCTGATGTTACTGAGCAGTCACTGGGTAAATCCGAAAAGGTGTTTTGTTCGCTTGAAGATAATGATAGTTTTGAGGCAATGAAAGCTGCATTAAATGGTATCTAACCCAATTCCTGAGGCTAGGAGCAGGAAAGAAGAAGAAAGTCATCATATATAACTGTTAGGACTACTTCCAACAAATGTAGCAAGTTATTATGTAAAAATGGGAATACCCCATTACAACATAAACATGCTACTGACTGTCCCAGTCCAGGTTCTTGAGTTTGGCATGGCCACACCTCAATGTCCACTCCCCTGTCCCATTTTTCTATGCAAACTACTGCAAAAATCTTCCTCCAGGAAGCATCCCTGACTTCCTGGACCTTCAATTTGCCACAAGCCAACTGCAAAAATAACGGCAAATGAAGTTACGAAACCCAGAGCTTCTCTCAGTCATAGGATCCTCAAGATGACCCAGAAAATGCTTTTAAGACTCTTCTTAAGATCATGATCAAAAGGAAAACATAAAACAAAAGAGAAGTTGGATTCATATCTGTGGATACACAAAATCAGGCTGCAAAGCCCTCAGCTGGAGGCCAAAGCATAGAGGCACAGAGAGGCCCAGTAACTTGCTCAAGGACACCCAACTGGGATGCAAATCTTACAGTCTAATGCTCTACCCCCTGCCACTAAACTCCAGCCA
The DNA here is from genome assembly GCF_000243295.1 of Trichechus manatus latirostris. Classification (NCBI taxonomy): domain Eukaryota; kingdom Metazoa; phylum Chordata; class Mammalia; order Sirenia; family Trichechidae; genus Trichechus; species Trichechus manatus. Next base: position 6,221,292 of record NW_004443958.1, read on the forward strand.
TATTGGCCTTCTTGCAGTTCCTTGAACATACCAAACTCTTGCCTGCCTCAGGGCCTTGGCACTGACTGTTTCTTTGCGTGGTATTTTCTTCCTCAACCTTCACAAGGCTGACTCCGTTTCTTCTACACTCAGTTTTCACTTCAGAGAGGCCTCCTTGACCATCCATCAACCTATTTCAATTACCTGCATTGTTGTAGTTGGGTGGCCTCGAGTCGATTTTGCCTCATAGGGACCCCATGTGACAGACTACAAATGCCCCACGGTGTTTTCTTGGCTGTAATCTTTACCGGAGCAGATTTCTGAGTCTTTCTCCCGAAGAGATGCTGCATGGGTTCTAATAGCCAACCTTTTAGCTAGGAGCCGAGCACGGACTTGTCCAAGAGAAAACTGGACTGAACAATATTAAAACAGGCAAGGATGACTTTTATTCAAAAAGAAGTTGTAAAGGAGAGAAATGGAATAAGAGAAGGCAAGAAAGGCCCACTGCAATGGGGAAGGGGCCACTCCAGGGGGTAGTGAGAGACACCAGAACTGTGTCAGTACTCCACTCCACTGAGACAAAAGGCTTTTACAAAGAAAGTTAAGCAGAGTCTGGGTAAGTGATGAACTGAGGTTGGGGTTAGAACCAGTTAGATAGAAATGTTTTCTTTTTTTAATGATAAGGTCACCTAGATACTGGAAGACTAGAGATAAGAAAGGGGGAGACAAAGAAGGAAAAACTAAAGTTATTCAGAGTAAATCATTAAGTCTTGGTCAGTTTCTTGCAGTCATCCCTGGCATTTTCCAGAACATTAAACGTTGGGGGAATTTCTTTTAACAAAAGGCTTGGGTAAAATTCAACTTTCTTATTCTCTTCACTATCACATATTTTAACCTACGTATTTGCTGGTTTGTTTATTCTCTGTCTACTAGAATATAAGCTCATGGGAGTAGGGTTTTTCTCATCTATTTAGAACTATGCCCCATGGGGCTAGACCAGTTCTGGCCCATTGTAACTAAACAATAAATATTTGCTGAATGAATAAATGAAGGGAGGAAGAAATGCAAGATCCAGGGCATAGAAACGGAGGTTTGAGTCCACCCAGGGGTGCCTTGGAAGAAAGGTCTAGTGTCTACTTCCAAAAAGTCAGCCCCTGAAAACCCTATGGAGCACAGTTCTACTCTGGCACACATGGGGTCGCCATGAGTTGGAGTTGACTCAACAGCAGCTGCTATCTATTTAACTCAGTCCACCACCCCCATTCCAAATGTGTTACATCACACTCCTCTTCTTGTTTTCTCATCAAACAGTCGAGCCCAGACTCCCGCTCACAGGTTTAGTGATATCCCACTGCCTTGCCTTGCCCCAATCCCCTCAGAACTGCTCTCTTCCCAGTGCAATGGAACTTCCCCTACTGGCTCCAGCCCTGGGAGCCTCCGCACCACCCCTCCCGAAAAGCCTCAGGCTCCCCTCTGATTCTGCACAGAGGTTATCTTTCTGGAACCTTCTGTGCCTTCTCCTTCCACGTGCCTTGCTTCAGCACTTACAATGTTTTGCAACTCCTTCAGTCTGGGGCATACCTGTAAATTTCCAGAAACCTCCCCCAAACTCCTCACAGGAAGAGCGGGATCAAGAAGAGCTTGTCAGTTTTTGTTCCCGCCATATGTTTCCCTGTAGTGGTTAGCAGTAAATGTCTTAAATGAAATAAAAGGCCTGTTACTTGCCTTCTGGGACAGCAAGGGAGAGAGGAGCTGGGGAGGCAGAGGGACAGAGTGAAACAGGGCCGGCTTTACAAGACAAGAGGGAGGCAGGAGCAGTCCTGGGCCTCCAGTGGGGAAAGATAGTGAGTCTGGGGAGTCTGCGAGGGTGTGGGAAGAGGCCCCCTGAGCTTCAGAGATGAGGAAGTGATTTCCCATTAAGCTTTAGCGTGGATGCTCTAGAGTGAGTGCCCACAGAGGATATTCTCTCCAAGGAATCGTCACGTCCCATTTCCCTTCCTTCTCATCTTGATGTCCCTCTTTGCTTGCCTGTATCTTTTCAAAGGGCTCCTGCGTTTCAGCTTCTGGCTACAGAATGAAAGCTGGAATGCAGAGCCTTCACAGATAGCCAGCCAGCTGCGTGCTCAAGAAACCCAGAACAGTTCTATACCTTGTTTCCCCTACAATGCACACGAGTGTCTGAATCAAGCACAGAGGTCCAGGACAGAAGTGTACATGCTGCTCTTGTGTATTTATTGTTACAGTAGCAGAACATTTTCTTGAATGTTTTATACCACGATATAAAACCAATCAAGAACAGAGGTTGGGAGTTTCAAATCTGCTCCAGTCCTTTCTCCCTACATTGATCCTGACATGCATCTCTCCCTAAAGGATGCTTAGGATTCAGTAGAACACAGCTTAAAGAGCCTTGTTTTAAAAAAAAAAAAAAAAAAAAGATGTGCACTTTGTTAGAAAGACAGATCTAGGCTTGAATATCCACAATACTGTTTACTAAACTCTGATGTATACCTCTCTTTGCCTCAATTTCCTCATCTCTAAAACGATGATAAAGGAGCCCTGGTGACGCAACAGTTAAGTGCTCGGCTGCTACTTAAAGGTTGGCGGTTTGAACTCACCCAGTGGCTCTGCGGGAGAAAGACCTGGCTATCTGCTCCTGTAAAGACTGCTGTTGTTAAGTGCCATCAAGTAGAGTCCAACTCATAACAACCCTATAAAACAGAGTAGGACTGTCCCAGAGGGTTTCCAAGGAGTGGCTGCTGGATTCGAACTGCCGACCTGTAAATATTACAGCCTAGGAAACTCCATGGGGTAATTCAACTGTCACAAGGGGCTGCTATGAGTTGAAAATAGACGCGACGGCATCTAACAACAACAAAGTGCTGATGTGCATGATTCCTAGAATTGTGGTGAGAATTATATGATAACGGGTTAAAAGAGGCCTCCTGTCACCCATGGTGGTCCAATCCGCAGCCAGCCCATCATGGGGATGGCACAGGACCGGGCAGCATTTCGTTTCATTCTATTGCATGAGGGCCCACTCAATGGCAGCTAACACCACCACCAGCACCTCCGGTGGGCTCTCAATAAACAATGCAGCCGTCAGTGGGGCAGTGGCAGAGCCAACACTGTCACTGCCCCGAGTTCAGTTCCCCATTGTTACACACACCAATTGCTCCATCCCCCAAACACAAATCCCTTCCCCACAAACAATCCTGTTTAACTACCTACCATGCTTACAATCCTGTGGCATCTAAATATTACTTCTTTGAATAACCCAAGGCAAATATGTATTTCTGTAGCTCATAATTTATTTATTTTTTAACCTTTGTAATAGTCTGTTAACACAGAAAAGCACAAATACAGAGAGAGAAACTAGGTTGTCAAAATACTGGATTGCCAACTCTTTAAGGGCAGGGATCATGTTTAATGAAAACCAAACTTCACAGCACAATGCCATGTTCAAAGCTCCCTATTTCTGATTCATATGAGAGGAACACACTAGGCACAAGGAATGTATGGAGCTACTTTTATAAAAACTTTGCCTTAGTCAGCAGGAGGGGCTGTTCTTTCTTCTACTCAGCCCAACACCCCACATAATCTTCGTATCTGGAGAACTGGTTAAATTCCACACTTCCTCAAAAAGTAGAACGGTGATCTGACTTAGCAACGTAATTCCACTGAACCTTGTGCAAAGCAAATAAAATGGGTGGTTGATGGGGGCACAGGGATCCTATCTATATTCTTGTTCTTCTCACAAACAATAACCTCAATGACATGAATGTCCCTGTCTGGTTTCCAGCTAGATGAGGGCAGGGGCCTCCTAGCCAGTGTCTCAGACGGGGTGTGGATCCAGACTCCCCAAAGCCCCACTGTCACAGACACCGCATTAATCCACTTGGGTTTTCTCACACTCCAGGCCCTCACTCATCAACTAAACCTCCATTGGTCAAGAAGTGTGGGTGCAGCTCCCATTTTTACTTTCCATCTTTAAATATCACTAAAAAAAGGCCCAGATTTAGAGCAGTGGCATCACTACGGTTGATGTCACCCAGTGCAATAACTCATAGTGTCGCCCCTCATGGACCTATTCCTGTATCAGACCATACAGAATCCTTAATAATGTTTATTTCTCAATTTTAATCATAGAATTTGTGATACAGTTGTCAATTGCTTAAATGTAATAGTTCTTAGATTATACGAATACTAACAACAAAATTGTTGTGTGAAATCTTTCTACATTGAATTACAACATTATTAGTAACTGAGCCAAAGTCTCCCCACCCCTTTTTTTCTCCTTCTTTTCCTTTAATTACCACTTTATTCTAAAAAAAAAAAAGTTATTGATATAGGTTCACAAATACTAATTACAACATTATAGCTAAAACACTAGAAAATTTGACAAAATCATCGACTATAAAAACACGGGCAGCAACAAAAACAACAGCGTGTGCTTGCAGCATACAGTCAAAACCACACGATTCGAAGCAGCACTGTATTTGGGTAATAAAGGCGGCCCTGTGCGGAACGCATTAGAAGGTTCAAACAGTAAGTTAGCATACAGTTTTAGCTTTCTAGGTATGATGATACATGTAAGCTGGGCTTACAAAAAATGTTTTTGTTGTGATAACTAACTACAGGGATATTTTTATAAAAAATATTAAATTTCTACTGAAACACAGCACAAAAAATTTTATAGACAGTCATTTTGGTATCACCCCCTCTGACAATGTCACCCGCTGTGGTCTGCATCCCCCCACACCCCTCTAGTGACGCCACTGATCTAGAGAAAATCAAGGGAATCACACAATCACAGCCTGGAACTCTGACACAATTAGACTGCTGATTAAAAATAACGCACAGCAACAACTAAAACAGCCTTGCAACCGTCTACCTGCTCAATTCTTTTTATGTGAGATAATAAACTTTTGGAATTGTTTCAACTGATTTGGACAATCTCTTACAGGTGGCTCAAAGCATTCTGATACTCAGCCCAGCACCTGCCGCAGGAGATCGATAAACAGTGCCTTTACTGTAGCTATTACTGCCATTTTCCTCCACCTGCTCATCCACTCTCTTCCCCCAGCACATCTTCCCCTGCTCAACATCCCCAAATAACAGCCCATTTACCTAATTCAAAAACCTTTTTAAAATTTATGCTTGTTTGGCCTTTTTTCCCAGTGTGGTTGTGTATATTTAATATGATTAACAGCTTTAGTCATTAAACTGCGCTTTCGTTTCTAAGAGGATTGCACCAGATTACCCTTAGGGTCTCGGCTGAATCATCGCACAGACAACTTGTACACAGCCGAGGTAGGTAATGGAAGTAATGGAAGTTCCTCATAATGTAACAACTTCACATAGTACTTAATGTAATCGACGACACAACCCATAAAAAATATTCTTCTTAAACTAATCAAATCATTAAAACGTCAGTTTCCATGCAGACGCTTCATGGCGGTCATGCCCCTGGCTGGCCCAGGCTCAACTCAAACGGAATCTTGCTCAATTGTCCTGATTTATGAAGTCTGTGTTTCTTCATACCTCCCGCTCCCATTGCTCAACTCTGCCTGCCTGAATATAGTCGTCCCGGAGAGCAAATAAACTGGCCGGGGGCCAAAAGCTATGACACAAAGCTAGCTCTTGTCAAAGGGTTCCCTCATTAGCTGTTCACGCACAATAAAGGCTGTAGGTTTTCCCCTGTACTCAATGTGCTTCAGAGCATGTTCCCATTTGTTTAGAATCTGAGGCTGGAAAGAAACGCAACTCTTATGCACTATGTACCAGAGTGAGGACTAGACGGAGAGAAAACACGCACGCACAAGTGTGTGCACACATTGTCTTGCAGCCTATAGTTTATTAACAGGGCCTGATCATGACAATTGCTTCCTCTGGCTCAGTAACCGGCCTGGTATTTCTGAAGGCACTCTGTTTGAGCACAGATTGCCAGAATACTCTCCACAATAATACTGATCGAAATAAATAGCTACTTTTGGGGTCCTTTAATCCAGGAACTGTAGTACTAGGGGCCTCAAAATATCTACCATACCCTATACCAATCCAAACTCAATGTTTCATATTTGCATATTCCTGCATATCCAAAATAATTTCCAGACTGCTGTGCTACCCAGTAGGGTAGTCCTTAGCTACACAGGGCTTTTTAAATTTAAATGAATTAAAAGTAAACAAAATTAAAAATTCAGCTCCTTAATCTAACTAGCCACATTTCAAGTGCTCCACAGCCCCGTGTGATTTGTGACTGGCACACTAGACAGTGCAGATAGAGAATATTTCCCTCATCCCAGAAAGCTGTACTGGGCAGCTCTATAATCCAACAGCATAACATCATCTTGAAGTCAAGGGGTCAAAAACACTATAGGGAAAGAAAAAAAAAAAAACTATAGGATGAGTAGTCACGTTTCTTCATGACTGTGAAAAAGAGTGTGTCAATCTCTGAAAATCCCCTATGACTTTTAAAGGAGATATATGCTTAATTATTTTTATTTCGCAATAATATAAATTCAGACCCAAGGCCTACCAGCATTCTTTAACTTAAATGAATGCTAACACATGAACAACAATAAAAAAAAAATTCAAGATCCATAGATCAAAGAAATTTAGAAATACTTATTGAGTACTCACTCTCTGCAGGGTCCTATACTCTAGCCTATCTTACAGCATCAAGACTCATCAATACATCCCAGACAGTCAAGACCACATGCTGTTTTTCAAATAAATTATACAACCTCATGCCCCCTGGCTTTTCTGTCTTGTTTTGAGGCTGTTTCTTCACATTAGAAGCCTCTCTTGCCTGTGAACATTCAAGGCTCTACTGAAATGCCACCAATTCCACAAACTCCTCCCTAAAAATTGTCGTACCAGTAATAACATTCACAATAATAGTGAACACTCATTAATTTGTGCTAAACTAAGTAGTTTACATAGATAATCTCATTTAATCCTCACAAACAATCCTGTGAGGTGGGTACTACAGTTATTTCCATATGATAGATGAAAAAAGCGAAGCAGGGAAAATTAAATTACTTGCCCAAAGTCTCACAGCTAATAAATAATGGAGCTGAGATGAAATGGAGAGGGCCTCCGTCTATCTTCAACGCCTCAACTTTTAACCATTGCCTTATTCTTTCGTTTCTTACAGTGCACATTCCAGCCCTCTTTTGATTATTGTGAGTTGTATACATATCTGTCTCAATCCATCCCCTTCCCTGATTAGTAAATTCCTTGAATGCAAAGGCCATTGTGTATTCATTTTTGCCCTCACCAAGTACACAAGAAATAAGGCTGCTGAACAAATAAGAATGAATGTTTCTATTTGGCTATTAGATTGTGACTGTAACATTCAGAATCCAGTTCTAGGCCAATCTATGAAGCGGTAACCCTTTACAATCCCTAGAAATGTTTCTTGAGTCTCCCAAAAATGTCCCGGCTTCCCTCTCACCAGCTTCCCTAGTTGCACCAAAAAGCCATGGCATTCAATGACACAAAACAGGATTTACCAACTGCCAGATTCTGAATGGCAGCCAACATGTCATCCAAAAAGTGATACTTGTTTCAACTCATCTCCCCTGGGGCTGAGCCCATGCAGGCAGCAGATGACAGCAGGCTACCTGCCCAGGATGGTTGGTGAGATGAAGTAGGGTAACATCCAAGAGGGCAGATGGAAGCAAATGCTGCCCAGATAGCCCAGTGAAAAATCTCAAAGGCTATGGAATTCTAGTGGGGGCCGGGGGAGAGGAGCACACTGACTTAGCATTCCTGGAAGAGCCCCTCAAATCGGAAAGGCTTGGAGGAGTATTCCCTTAGGACTAAAGCACTAGGCAGCCTGAAAGAATGTTACAGCTCATTTCAAATCAAGTGACCTTTACTAAATAGCTACATAGGGACAGCTCTGGGGTCTGGGGAATGGGCTATTTAAAGGTGAATTAAAACAAGCTGTGCCCTCTAGAAACTCATTAGTCTAGCAGGGAGCCAGACATTAAGCCAACCCACAGATACAAGGTAGACCTTGATAAGGCCTACAATGAGGCATGCAGAAAAAGAAGAGACAAAAACATCATTAATTCAGAATGAGGATTTCCAGGCTGGCAAAAGTGTCGCAAAAGTGGAATCTGCCTGAGTTTTGAAGGATCAGTAGGAGTTTGATGGGTGGGTAGAGAAGAAGCTGCTGGTATCCTACCCAGTTCTCCTTTACTGAGCCAGCACGGTCACATCCAGGATCTAGTGTGAGTGTTGGTTGCTGATGTCTCCAGAAAATTGCCCTTGGCTACAAGAGTCACTTCTAGACGAAATGCCTGGGTGGTTACCTTCTGCAGCCAAAGACTGGCTGATATGAGGTCTAAAGGCTAGCCTTCCAGCCTTCAAAATGAGATAATTCTGTGGTGCCATTCATGCTACAGGGCTCCCAATGGGATCAGACTGAGGTCAGACTTTCAATGGGCTAGACCTGTGCTCAGCTTCTTCTGCCCCATCTGGCTTCCTTCACTGGTTTCTATAAAGAATACTTTCTCAATAAATCACCTGCACAAGAATGCCCATGCCAGGCTCTGCTTCTAAGGAACGCGATTTGAGACAGTGAGTGTCATGGATTGAATTGCCTCCCTCAAAAAAAACGTGTATCAATTTAGCTAGGCCATGATTCCCAGTATTGTGTGATTGTCTACCATTTTGTCATCTGATGTGATTTTCCTATGTGTTGTAAATCCTACCTCTATGATGTTAATGAGATGGGATGGGGGTGTTATGTTAATGAGGCAGGACTGAATCTATAAGATTGGATTGTGTCTTGAGGCAATCTCTTTTGAGATATAAAAGAGAGAAGGGAGCAGAGAGATGCAGGACCTCATACCACCATAGAAAGCAGCGCCAGGAGAAGAGCACGTCCTTTGGACCTGGGGTTCCTGAGTGGAGAAGCTTCTAGTTCAGGGGAAGATTGATGACAAGGACCTTCCTCCAAAGCCGACAGACAGAGAAAGCCTTCCCCTTGAGCTGATGCCCTGAATTTGGGCTTCTAGCCTACTAGACTGTGAGAAAATAAATTTCTCTTTGTTAAAGACATCTGCTTATGGTATTTCTGTTACAGCAGCACTAGATAACTAAGACAGTGGGCAAAAGAGGGAGCAGCAACTAAGGTAGAGAGATCATCATGTGCTGGGGATCCAGTCGTGGATATAGACATCTAAGGAATACTGGGATATTTCAGAATGGTTACAACTTCAGAGTGTGGAGTAGGGACTGACCAGGCAGTCTATCAAATGTCATGCTAAGGAGTTTAGGTTTTTATTATGTAGGCTATGCAAAGCCACTAGAAAGTTTTAGAGGAGCCAGAAATCAGAATTTTTAAAGCAGAGACTTGGTTACTATTATATATGGAGGAGAGAAAAGATCTTGGGGTAGGCCCATCATTTAGAAAGCTGGTAGTCCAGCAAACACCAGTAAGGCTGATTTAGGATAGTGGGAATGGGACAGGGAAAGAGGGTTAATTCCAAAGGGGCAGCTCCAGAACCAACAAACCTTTTGCCACACACAGTGCAGAAAGGGCTGATGGTGAATAAGCCATTTTGGGGCCAAACCCCACACAGGCCTCCTAAAAGGACTAGCACAGAAAGGGTTCTGCTCATATACATTTCACATCCTCATGCTAAATCCTGGGTTACTTCAAAATGGCTCTTTCAAAAAGCTTCAAACATAAAACTCACTGTCACTTTTCGTCAAGCAAGCACTCATTTTATACCAAAAATACAAGGCTAAAAATCACAACTTAAGCCTCACCCCACCCAATTTATTTCACACATGCGAAATGTAAAAACGGCTTAGCAGTCTCCTTCTCTATCCCACGGTGTCCCTTCATCAGTGCCACCACCATCGGTACTCGATTACTCCATGTTCTAATAACCAAACCGTAACTCAAATATATCATCAGTTAAGTACAAACCAAAAAATACCAAACTCATTGCCGTTGAGTCAATCTGACTCATAGCAACCCCATAGGGCAGAGTAGAACTGCCCCGTAGGGTTTTCAAGGTGGATTCGAACTGCCGACCTTTGGATTAGCAGCCGAGCTCTTAATGACTATGCCACCAGGGCTTTTTACTTAGAAGCATATCCTCTTTATGTCAACCAATCCCTAAACAGCCCCCAAAGTAGAACTTCTATTTGTGGAATCACGAAGAAATCAGCTATACTTGGAGCTCTTGTTTTGTTTTGGTTTTTTGTTTTCCTCCTGCTTTAGAAGATCACCCTGCCCAAGAATATGCTCTGTCCTAGAAGATCATCTCCCTGTCAGCGTCCTCCAGCTTCCATCATCATAAAATTTTGGCCAGGATATATGGAAAATAATGACATCGTAGTCTGAACATACGAAGAGTTCTTACAAAATAAGAAAAATACGAACAGCATGATAGCAAACTGGGCAAAGGGCATCAGCAGGCAATTCACAAAAGCAAAAAACACAGGCACGCACACACAATAAACAAACGAAAAGATACGTAACCTCACTAGTAATCACAACATACCAATTAAGGTGAGCTACCTTTTTTAATCTAACAAATTGGCAAGAAAAAAATTTTTTTCTTAATACCTGACACTGTCAAGGGTAGGGGTAAAGAGGCATCCTTCTAAACTGTTGTTAAGAAAATGAACTACTAATTTCTTTTGTGGACAGCAATTTGACAATTTATCCTATGGAAATACCTAAGGAAGTATGTAAAGAAATGGCTAGGAGCATAATAATCACAGCACCACTTATTACAAAGCATATTGCAACAACTAAAATGATCAACAATAGGTAATTTGATAAATTATAGTACATTTATGCAAAGGAATACTACAGTCACACGCCAAAATATATATATAGTAGAACAGTATTCACTAGCGGAAATGGGGGGAAAAAAGGAAAACTGCCTATAGTAGACTGGGTGAAAGAAGCACGTTAGAAGGCACTGATGATATTCTTGGAAAAAGGAAAAGTGTGTGTGTACATGTATGTGTACGTGTGTGTAGTGCACATCAGCATATGAGCTCACAGATCACAATCAACAGGAGTATCTAAGAGACAGAACTATGAGTGATTTTTATTTCTACCATTGATATTTATTACTTCTGTAATAACGTGTGTGCGTGTGTATGTATGTTTCTAATCTGTTTCTGATTTACCATATGATATAACCACCTATATATCAGGTGTGGGTAGCTAGTGTATGAAAACCCCATCTCTTTTGACAGTGAGTTGGTTCCTTAGGTCTCACATTCCTAGTGATGTCCCTGCTCAGGTTGCAGAATGGCCTTTGCCAGGGACCCCGCAGGTAACCCTGACGAACCTCACCAGCTTACGGCTTTACCCCACAGTATGTTCCCTAGGTGATCACCCCACTATCCACTGACTGTTCAGTTTCAACTGCCTTTCTCAGGAGCTCCCTTCATTTCTATATACTGTAGAAAAGGGAGATCAGGAGGGTGTGGTGGTTTTTAATCTATTGCTCATCCCCCAATACAAAAGGAAATGGGGTGGGGAGCACAATGCCCGGAGGCACTATGGTGTCCCAGCATTTGGGTTATATTAAATAAAACTCTTGCTACTTTTTAAGGCTGTTGATTTGGTTTTTCCTTCCCACTTGATGAATGTGAAGAAGTAAAAATTCATACGTAACAGCCTTGCCCAGCTACGACCAAACTGTGCACAGAAGACTCCACTTAGAAATGACACACAAGATAGGTTTTAAGAACAGAACCACTTTATGACTTTTAAATGGGAAAAACTCAGATCATAGTTGAAATGCTTAGCAAGAAAGAATGTAAATATTAAAGGAATAGGCAACTTTATTACTGATACTATTTCTGTTTTTCAACCTATTATCTCCCCAATTCAAAACACAACAATTATTATTGATTTTTATAACAGCAGTAATAATAATAATACAGGCGTAATTTACCAAGCACTTTTATGGACCAGATCCATGCACAGTGCTGTACAACAGATAACCTCATTTATTGCCCCGCCTAATTGATGTGAAAACAAGAGAGTAGCAAGGTTTAATAACTAGGACCACACAGTCAACAAGTTAGGAAGCTCGGAATTAAGGCCAAGCTCCCAACTCCCATATACTACTTTCCCCCAACAACAACCACCACAACAAATATATATATATATATACCAAGTTCATCTCTCTGAGGCGTCTGGAGATTTTCCAGTCTAGCTCTTCCCAAACTGGACTCCATGGAGCCCCCTTGGAGGCCACTTGGGCAGAGGGAGCTAAGTTTAATGGATCTGGGGGGGCTCTACTCCCTTCACACTGAGGCACTCCATGGTTATTTATTTTAGATATTGAGATATTAGACTCTCCCATGAGATTCTACAGCTACAGAATAGCTGAAAAGTATCAATGTACAAGATTTCTGATTTTATGGGTGAGGAAACTGTAATCTAACATGAAAAGTAAGACTGAGCCACAGAGGATGTCCATTTTAATCTGGACTTGCTTGTGAGGTACATTTGACTGTGCTTACCTCAGTTTCTCCTTTGGCATTAAAACTTGAGTAATGATTTTTTTACTTTATGCCAATGATCTGAGGGAGAACCAATAAAAGGGATTGCAAAGCACTTAGTGAACAGTAAAGCCCTATATAAATGCTCTGTGGTGCTTAATCCTGGCACCCTCCAGGGCCTGTTCCTAAAGCCAGTCATACAGGGGGATGGTACGGACAGGCCAGGGCCTGCCAAGACACAACCAGGGAGCTGAACAATCCACAGGAGCCAGCATGTAAGTTAGAATAGCAAAGAAAGCAGCGGACGAGAAGCATTGTCAACGAAACGGGCCGAGCCTTAGCATTAGGACCAGGTGTGGGCTTGTAACTTGTTTCAGCAAACAACAGGCATTGATCCAGGGCAGGGGGGTAGGGCTATGGCTCCTTAATTATTAACTTCTCGTTTTCTCATGTGGACTTCAGGGCCAGCCCTCATGCCACCTGGCACTGATTTGAGAGAATTTCCACACCCTCTTTGGGGAAAGTGAAACTTACATTGGGAAATGAAAAAGAATTGAGTTTTGGCTCCTTCTTGAGAATGCTTCCTTCAACCATTGCTTCATCAGCATTTCACAGAGGGAAACGTGGAGGACTTTGAGGCCGGTTCCATGACATTTCTGAGATATGTTTTGAAAAATATATGGGCTACCTGAGCCAAGAACTGTTACAAAGGAACCTCCTAAGCCTTAAGCAGAGATCTGTTCTGTCTTGTTAAAAGGGACCACAATAAGTTATTAATTCCACTTAGGATTTGAGAGGAAAGAGCAGGCATGATTATATACAGATGTGTCTAATTCACATCAACTAGGAAATACGCCACCCTTTAGGTAAACACACCTACATTTCGGTTATAGATCATGTGTGCGTGCATGGTTCTGTATTTCCAACAGTGGCCTGAAGATCTAGCAGTTCCAGGGTGCAAACAGGTCAATTATAACTGACATTTATCCAAAACTACCCTTTTCTTTCTCTCTCATGTTTTCTCCTTAAATAATGTTTATATGAAAAATATACAACTATATCTTATAAGTTTCAGGGATCAGCTACTAGGAATTAAACTTGATCACCTCCATTCAAAAGGGGAAGTTCAGCTCTTAAGTGCTGGCCCAGCCAACTGTCCTGTAAAAACACACATCCTCACTAAGTTCCAAAACCTTCCAGAAGTTGATGCCACTTTCACCACTAACAAGCTCCATGAGGATCCCTTTACGATCCTAACACAGTACTGACAAATTAGGCTCATAGATATGAAAGTCAAAAGTTGCTTAGCTTTTAACAAGGGGAGGTGAGGTCCCTAGAGAAGGCCAAAAAAAGAGAAGTCTTCATGAGGTTAAATCACATTCCTTCCTACCATGTGGACAACACTGCCCACAGAACAATTGAGAAATAGAAAGGGAATGATAGTCATCATTTCTTAAGTCTAACAGGGGATACAAGATGGACAAACAAAATCAAGGACACAGCCCCTAATAGAAATATAACACAGAGCATAAGTAATTACATCTGACTAATTAGCCTAAAGTAGCAATAGGAACACAGAAATTATCTTAGTTTCACCTCGGAGGTCAGCCATAGCCCCAAAGTCTCTCAACTTGAAGAGGCCTTTTCCTAGCCACTTGCAGGCTATCTTTTTTTTTTATTTTTTTTTTTATCTCCAGTGGTGGCTGAGGGACTGCTATTCTCTCACTCACTCTGTGATCAATCCACCAGCACTCTGAGATCTGGGGGAGGCCATGTGTTCTATGCCCTGTGCTCCTGCTTCCAAAAAGGATTTAAAGGCACTTACGATAAACACGCATATGCCCTGGGCAATGTTTTAAAAACAAAAAGCTGTATCAAAATATTTATAGGTAAGAGGAGATAGAGGCGGATGTTCTGAACTACTAACAGGTTGGTCTTGCCAGAAAGCACCAAATTTGGTTGAAAGCATTCTGCCAGGCACAGTTTAAAAAAAAATGTCATTCTGACTTTCCTCGCCTAATTAAACAGAGCTGTAACATTTTATGAGTAGACAACTTTAAAAACCAGTTGCCGTCAAGATGACGCCAGCTTGCAGAGAGACCCCATGTGTGTCAGAGTGGAAGTGTGCTCCATAGGGTTTTCTTCAATGGCTGATTTTTCAGAAGCAGCTGTCCAGGACTTTCTTTCAAGGTGCCCGTGGGTGGACTCAAACCTACAACCTCCCTATTAGCAGCTGAGCGTGTTAACCATTTGCACCACCCAGGGACTCCTTTAGTTAATATTAAATGACAGAGGACAAACACAAAGTCAACAAAAGTCCACAATAGTCAAGTAGCACATCTGCATACCTATGTTTTAGGGCCATGGGCTCCTTTGAGAATCTAAGGAAAACTCTGGAACTTCTCTCCACCATCATACAATTTTGTGTACACTCTCAGGGTGCCATGGACCTAGATTGAATGTGTGTTATGGGCGTTCTCTGAAAAGTTTAAATCACACAAGAAATCCTCAACATTCATTCTTCACTGATCGCATAAAAGGCCACTCCTTAAAGCCAGTCATTTTGGAGCCACCCTATGAATATCCACCTGCCATGTACAGCCAAGAATGGCTTGTAGCCATAAATCAGAATTGTTCCACTTGAAAGGAGCTTTAGCAAAACCCTAGAAATTTGTCTTGATCTTGTCCCCCACCGCCTTCTTTATCTTGGGGTCTGCTTGTACTCTTAGGGTGAGATATTTTCCCTGTTTATCTACTTATGTTTTTTAGTTGTTGGTTTTGAATTCTTGGCTTTCACATATTCTGCATTTTAAATTCTCCTAATTTACTGTGTAATTAAAACACCCATGCACATTTGTTCTCAATTAATAAAGACAAATTATTCCCCAGTGGAAAACAACTCCATTCCAACTTGGAACTGGAAGGGCGGAGAGGCCTGAATTTTAAATGTTGTCTAATGATTCTAATATTCTTGGCTGAGTGTGTTTAAGAGACAGGCTACTGTATCCCTGGGAGACAAATATCTCAAAGTCTCCTTCTCACGCTCAGAAACAGATGATTGCACAAATTCCCAATCAATGTTCTAATCTTTATTATCTTAAACGTATTAGCAACTTGTTTATAAGATCATCCTCAGAAGAAAGAAAATATTAAGCTGGATAAAAGAAAAAGCAGTTGAAACTGGCTGAATAACATTTAGATCGAATTACAAATATCCATTTGAAGCCAATGGATCCATCCGAAAATAAGCCTTAACACTTAAGCCTTTAAAAATATTTAAGAGCATTAGAAAAATCATGGTGGACTAGAGAAACAGTTGACCTATTTGTAACCTGCAGAGAAATCTGATATGAGTACCTGTTTTTAAAAAAATGCACACATACACACAAGTATCAAGGCAGAAAAAATTGCAAACACTTGGAAGTTATTTTGTTAGGTTTGCATATGAGTCATTTGTGAAAAATAAAATTAAATAGATGGATTGAGATTAGAGAGGTTCAACTATTTTGTATTTAACTAATAATATGATAAAGTCCCCAACAATATACAAACAGAAACTAGGTTATGTGATAAAGACTTAAACCTGGTCAGAAAGGGGTCCTTTACTAGTTAAAACACTTTTTAAGGGATATTTAGAAAAAGAGAGAACAATAGGTAACAGTCACTCATTCTGGAGGATTTGCTAATCCAAAAAAGCTGTGCTAAGTACTTTACTTAAATGCTTCTTTTAGCCCAACATCAATCACATATGGAAAATAAAACTATGCCCAGTTTGCAGACAATGTAACTGGGATTCAGAGAAGGCAACTAGAGGGCATCAACAACTATCCTTTTAAAATCACTAACAAGGAAAGTTCTGGTAGGCTTGCCACAAAATCTACAGCACATCCTCAGAGAAGCCACAGGCCTTCCACCCAGCAGGTAATTTATATAACCGATTCTAAGCTGGTTGGTCATAAGGGCCGAATGGGGATTTACACTGAGAACTTTGTTCAGGGTTCAACACACTTTAATTACATCAGGTAACACCTGCTGTTCCCATTTTTCCTGGAAATGGGGTATGAGTCCAATTCCTGTTTATTTAAGCTCCTGCCACAATGAACCTTTGCTTTGTCAAAATACAACAACAAAACAGCTAAAAGAGTGTGGCCATAATAGGAAGAAAAGCTGAATGAAGCAGTATCACTGTTCAAGTCTGAATCGTTCTTTAGGGGCTTAGATCACCCTAACCTGAGAGAATCTGAGATGAGGACCCTGGGGTAAGAAATGTGTTGAAAAAGAAAGACAGAAAAAGGCTGAAAATCAGCATGTTGGAACATTACAATAAATGGCTTATGAATTCGGCACAAGATAATATATAGTTCAGCTTGACTGTTTTAGTGGGAACTAGCCAGAAGCTTTCTGTAACTACACTGGGCATAGCCCCTTTTCATATATTTAATACACGTACTTTATTGGACATCCATGGAGAGAGACAGAGAGAGAGAGAAAAAAAAAGGAAGCTTTGTAGGTTTCCTTACTTTTAAACAAAAAGGAAACTGTAGAGGGGAGGGGCTTCTTGAATTTTCAAGCTCAACTAAGAGTAAATCAAATCAATGCAAAGTAATACTATCCAAACCATACCCGTTGCCACTGAGTCGATTCCAACGCAGAACGACCCTATAGGACACAGTAAGACTGCCCCACACGGTTTCCAAGGAGTGGTTGGTGGATTTGAACTTCCGACCCTTTGATTAGCAGCTGAGTTCTTAACCACTGTACCACCAGGGCTCCGTAATACTATCAAAGCACATAAAAACGTGGTTCCTAGTTTAAAAAAAAAAAAAAAAAAAGTAATCCAATTTGAGATTATCTCCTTATGGAAACCTTTCCTGAGGGCTAATTAGTTCCTCAGTAAAAGCAGGTAAAGAGGTAACATTTTAGAGTACCATCACGACCCACTGTTTGAAGGAAAGAACCAAAATACCTTGGAAACCCAGCCAGGAGGAGTCAAGTCTTTCTAAAATGGTTCGCATATTTCCAATTCAAACAGCCCTCCTTCACTGGTTTTTCTCCCAAGTCTCATACAAAGTCTTCTTAGGGAGGTGAAGAGACAGATTCAGGGTCTTAAAGCAAACTGGTAGCAGTGCAAGGTGGGCCTCCCGTTTTTGTTTTTCACAAAAAGAAATATCATGCATTGTAATTCAGTAACCACAAGCATCTATTGTGACATGTAAATCCGATTGATTCAATTATTCTGTTGTTCATTTATTCACATGCCCCTTGGAATACAGGGAAGAATGGGCCTATACTCTGCCCTCATGGTGGTCACCCCACTGCCTATGGACAAAGACAGAACACAAGAACCAGTGAAAGTAGGATTGTCATCGAGCAATATGCAAACAGCTACATACTAGTCATTCTTCTGCGTACTCCTTATGATTTGATTACCTTCTTTATGTATACTACCTGCTCTGCTGGTAGCACAATTATTGGCTCCTATGGTCCACATCAGAGGTCTGTAAACTATGACTTCTGGCCAAATCTGGCCCACTGCCTGTTTTTGTACAATCTGTGAGCTAAAGATGGTTTTTACATTTTTAAATGGTTAGAAAAAAATTTTCTTTTAAGAATAATATACGAAATTCAAATTTCAGTGTTTATAAATAGCTTTATTGGAACTCAGCTATTTTCATGTTATCATGGCAGAGTCATTGCAACAGAAACCATATGGCTCACAAAACCTAAAATATTTACTATCTGGCTTATTCAAGAAAAAGTTTGCCGACCTCTTATCTAGAAGGTCCAGACCTTAATGAAGACTAAATTAAATCAATGTCAGAAACAATTAGTATCAAAACACATAAAAATGTGGCTTCTAGTGGCTTCCAACGGAGCTTTTATGGTGATCATAGTAGGAAAACTACCCACTACCCATCAGTCTTAAAGAATCCTTTTCTTCAAATATATATCACCACATTCTGCCCTTATTAAGTAGTACACATATTAGTAGTATAGGCAATAAAGTATGAAAACTGAAACGTTATTTGAGTACCAAATTAATGTCACGTTACTTTTAAAGACAATTGGTTCGCTCGTTCAACAGTAACTGGGCAAACATTTACCTAGTAAATACTGCCTGCAAGGTACTCTGCTAGATAGTAGAGATGAAAAGATAAGGGTGGCACAGTTCCCTAAGGAATCTACAATTTAGGAACAACAAAATCAACTCTCATATAATGTGGATGAGAAGACATTTTTTAATAAAGCCTCAGGACCCTTTTTCCCCTTTCAATTCTGCATTGGCTTAAATGAAGTAAGCCACATGGAAGAAGATGGATTTGTGTACCCCAAAAAAGTTCATCATTTTTACAGTAGTATAAAAGTTACACATCAACTGACATATTACAATCCATATTTAGTAAAAGACTGAAAAATATAGTTAGAAAATCAAGTATTTAATAGCTTTTAATACTAGCAAGGATGTGTGTTTTAATTAATTTACTTTTCTTCTTTTTGCCCATTTTCCCCATCTAGCCTGTTATGGATTGAATTATGTCCCCCTAAAACATATATGGAAACCCTGGTGGCCTAGTGGTTAAGTGCTATAGCTGCTAACCAAAAGGCTGGCAGTGCGAATCTAGCAGGCGGTCCTTGGAAACTCTCTGGGGAAGTTCTACTCTGTCCTATAGGGTCGCTATGAGTCGGAATCAGTCGAAGGCAACGGGTTTGGTTTGTTGTTGTTGTTTTTTTAAATATATGTTGTAAATCCTAACCCCTATGGATGTAATCCCACTAAAGTTTTCTTATACTAATGAGGCCATACCAGTTTAGGGTGTCTCTGAAACCAATTACTTTGGAGATATAAAAGCAGCAGATCAGGCACAGAAGCAAGTAAGCACAAAGGGAGAAAAGAAAGATGTCATCTGGAGATCTCCAAGGAATGCCAAGAAGAATGATAGAAAAACTGAGCCAC
The DNA here is from genome assembly GCF_000243295.1 of Trichechus manatus latirostris. Lineage (NCBI taxonomy): Eukaryota > Metazoa > Chordata > Mammalia > Sirenia > Trichechidae > Trichechus > Trichechus manatus. The sequence goes on from NW_004443958.1 coordinate 6,240,724, forward strand.
GGACTTTCTTCAAGAACAGACCGAGAACGCCCTCCCCTAGAGCCAGCACCCTGAATTTGGACTTCTAGCCTACTAAACTGTGAGAAAATAAATTTCTGTTCATTAAAGCCACCCACTTATGGTATCTATTACAGCAGCACTAAGAAACTAAGACATAACCCAAATCACAATCCTCTCTTTTGTTTTTCAAGCCTTCCAGGGATTTGTAGACTAATATCTCATTTCCAGCTCTTACCCACCTGACCCCTGAACTACTGTCACTGAGCCAAGATTAAAATATATCTCTATATTTCTGCTTTAATCTAGCCTCATAAAACCATCCAGCTTACATAACTGTGCTCGGTTGCCTTCACTGCATAAGAACTGGTCTTTGGTACTGAGTAAGAATGGGCCCTAAAGGCTGGGACCCAGGGTATGGAGAAATTGTCATTCTGTTCCCCAGAAGCTGTGAATGGTGTTTTCCAGTATCATGAGTCCTAACAAAGCTCACAGCCTAATCAATGTCCTGAGTTCTCTCTCAGTTGCTGTACTTTGTAGGATTTTTTCCTCCTACCTCATATCTACCTGGTGGACCACACTTCCGGTACAGTCGGCCCTCCATATCCGAAGGTTGCGCATCCATAGATTCAACCAACTGCAGATCGAAAATATTTGAAGGAAAAAAAAGGAAGTTCCAAAAATCAAAACTTGAATTTGCCCCATGCTCCTAGCACTACGCTGAATCCCTATGAATGAAGTGATGTGTAGGCATCCCCTGTGGTAGCCTCCCCGTCATTTCACGGAGCCTCAGTCTCTCTCCTCTCCAGCGCTCATTGTTTGAGCACTGTTGGCCTCGCATCGCATTTGTTTGCTAATTGTGTGCACCCTTTGTTTCTGGGAAAAAATGGCTCCTACAAAGCAATGAAGTGGTCAGAGCAAAGTCCTCAAAGGCCAAGTGTGAGGGGATTGAGGAGAGTGAGAGAGGAAAGAGTGTCAGGCAAGTAGGAGAGGTCTGGCTAGCTGTATAAAACACTACAGCCTCGACAACTTCAAGATCCTGGGCGAACACGCATCAACTGATGGCCAGGCAGCCCCTTTCCAGAAGAGCTCAAGAAACTCATAGAGGAGAAAGGCTACCTTCCAGAGCCCGTCTTCAATTGTGATGAAACAACTATTTACACAGCATTTACATTGTATTAGGTATTATAAGTAATGAGATGATTTAAAATACACAGGAGGATGTGCATAGGTTATATGCAAATACTATATACCATTTTATATAAGAGACTTGAGTATCCTCAGATTTTGGTATCCACAGGGGTCCTGGAATGAATCCCAAGGGATACTGAGGTACAAATGTAACTGCAATCCTGAAAGCTTCAAATGATCAAGGTTGAATGATGCCTTTGCTCTTAGATCAACAGCAGTTTGTTATGCAACCATGTAATTGTGTCATTCTCTCAACTGTTTTCATCACCTCTCCCATTTTCTTTAACAAGACCAAAGGATTATAGATGCCTTCAATATCATAATAACAATAGCTAAAACTTACCGAACGTTTATTATGTGCCTGGCACTGTCTTAGATGTGTTATACATACTAATTCATGTAATTCTCACACAATCCTGTTAATTAAGTACTATTATTATACCCATTTAAGGAGCCTGGTGGCTTAAAGCCCTGAGCTATTAACCAAAAGGTCAGTGGTTTGAGCCCAGATCCAGCAGCTCCAGAGAAGCAAACTGCTTCAATATAGATTATGCCAAGAAAATTCTATGGGGCAGTTCTACTCTGTCCCACGGGTCGCTATGAATCAGAATTGACTTGACAGCATAGAACAATAACAACAACGTTATTCCCACTTACCCCTGAGGAAACTGAGGCTGTAGTAGGCACCTTGATTACGTCCAACATCCACTCCTGGCCTCGTTCCTCCTTTCTAGAAGAGCCTCCTCCCAGTGGTCATTTGCTTCTGGGGGACTAGTCCCAGCCCCAGGCCCGGCTCCATCAAAGAATGGCTTTTGACTAGTTTAGCAAATCATGGTGCTGCTCTTCTGCAGACCAGTGACTGACTGAGGCAAAGACGTTGACGGCAAGTCTGCTGAAGGCATTCCAGGAAGTTCTCCTTGCTCCTAAGAGGAGACTTCCTCTGGAGTTCCCCGTGCTCTGAAACAATGGCTATGACTGTTTTGCCCCCATGAGGAGAAACAGCTTGTGACCAAAACTGATGTGCTGAGATGGCAAAGTAGAAAGCTGTAAAGTACCTGGAATCCTACTGATGTGACCCAACTATGGAATGAACTGACCTGAAGCTCCCCTACCACTGCATTCCTTGTTATGTAGATTACTATGTCCTTGCTAACTGATACAGACAACGAATAGAACCAGGCCTGCATCTGAAGCCTTACCTATAATTCCACCAGTGCTTAACTGAACCCAGATTAGCTCAGTCATCAAGCCGATTCCGACTCATAGAGACCCCATGGGGTTTCCAAGGCTGTAAATCTTTACGGAAACACACTCCTACATTTTTCTCCTGTGAAGCCACCAATAGTTTCAAACAACTGACCTTTTGGTTAGCAGTCCAGTGTTTTACCCACTGAGCCACCAGGGCTCCTTACCAATGCTCAGTGGGGTTATAATTCAAAACTCCACTACCATCCTGCAAATTCTCTGCACCTGTGAATTAATTAAAACAAATCCCCTACCAACAGCCTACCACCATCCAACCTGGCTCTTCCCTGTACTGAGGATCCAGATCAAGTGTAGCCCAGCCACACCTAGTTATCTCATTACAGTGAACAATACACAAAGAAGATGGAATCTTAAAATACAACAATTAAGAGCAGTGAATTCTAACAGTAAATCAAAATGATTTTAGACTGCCCACTGTTTACAGATAATCTGAACTCCCAGAATCCACTTTAAATGTGGATATTAATAAATGATGACCCACCAAAAAAAGTCTCAGAGCGTAACTATTTTTTAATAGCAAACAGGGAAGTTAAAAATGGATTTCCTTACTACTGTTGGAAGACCCAACTACTGTCCGATAGGGTGACACAAATGATCACGAGGAAATATTTTAAAACAGAGAAATGGGCTACCTTTGCTTTCTCACCTTAAGAGTCCAAAGCGTGAGGCAATAGGCCTTCCAAACTAGGTTTCCTTGCCAATGCCATATATTCCCCATGAGGGAAGAGAAGGGTTTGGGGTGGAAATACACTGAAGAACAGGCCACAAGATACCTGCCTCCATGCGGAAGACACCAAGAGCTGGGAGGTGAAAAATATTCCACCAAATTCAATGCCAGGACCGTGACAATTTCTACCTTGGTCAATGGAGTGGTAGGTTTGAAACAGACTATTTCACTTTTCCCAGGCTGTAATAATACAGAGTCATAACTTCCTTTCTAACTCGAACCATCTGACAATGCCGGAAAAGCGGTCTGCGGCATGTTCTCCTTGCTTTGCGTCTCAGCGACAATACTATGTTAACAGTCACAAAGAGGTATACATGAACCAATAGAAAGAGCTCTAAAAGTGAACAGAAACCACGGCAAATATTAAAAGCAGAAAATCCCATGCGTATATACTTAAAGAGCATTCTACATTACCTAATTATTGCTAAGGCACCCAAATGAAAGCAGAGATATCAGTTAAACCCATTACTTTCAACTAAGTTGCAAATTATTCACCCAGTAAAATGATGTCACAAAATTAAACCATCTAAAGAGATGCCAAGTCCTCTAATAAACAGCCAATAATTCCTTGAATGGCAATGAGTGCATGCTGCCCCCTGCCCAGAACAGAAAGGCTACTCTTCATCCATTGCAGACCTTTCCCTATGGAGGTCTGAAATAGTAGACAGATCCTGAAATAGGAAACAGGACACCCTCAGCACAGGCCTGGCCTGGCCCTGAAGAAGTCACCTCCCCTCCCTGGGCCTCAGTTTCCTCACCTAGCAGATTAGGTATCTAATATACCTCTACCAATCCATGACTCTTATGGACTATGACTAAAGTTATGGAATGAAAAATCTAGACCTTTACTGAAATGGTAAGGGGGGGGGCAATTTTTTTTTTTTTTGCTTAATAATTTTTTTTAATATCTATAATTTTATTTGTTGTTGTTTTTGAAAATATACACAGCAAAACATACACCAATTCAACAGTTTCTACACATACCACTTAGTGACACTGATTACATTTGAGTTGTATAACCATTCTCACCCTCCTTTTCTGAATTGTTCTTCCTCAATTAACATAAATCCACTGCCCCCTAAGGTTCCTATCTAATCTTTCAAGTCGCTGTTGCCAATTTGATCCCACACAGATAGTTCTTAAAAGAGCAGACAATTTTTACTAGTTAAGTTACGCTAAACTATTGTTTGGTTTTAAGATGACTTCAGGGTATATTTTTGGTTTAAGGTTTAAAGATTATCTCAGGGCAACCGTTTCAGGGGTTCATCCAATCTTCATGGCTCCAGGAAGTCTGGAGTCCATGTGAATGTGAAGTCCTGTTCTACATTTTCCCTCTTTTGATCAGGATTCTTCTATGGACTCTTTGATCAAAATGTTTAGTAATGGTAGCCAGGCACCATCCAGTTCTTCTGGTCTTATTCCTGGCAAAGGAGGCAAGTGTTCATGGAGGCAACTAGCCACACATTCCACATCTTCCTCCTATTCCTGACTCTCCTTTTTCCTCTGTTGTTCAGGAGGAATAGAGACCAATTGTTGTTCTTGGGTGGCTACTTGCAAGCTTTTAAGACTCCAGGCACTATGTATTGAACTAGAAGTTACATATACTACCCTAAACCTTCTAAATAGGAGTTGACTTCAAAACAAGAACCATACCTGTGTGTCTCACGCTTGAATTAAAATGCAAATCACTCTACCCCCCACCCCCAAGACCCACCAACAGTCAGGTAATGGAAAAACATTGATTCTGAATCTAATATAACCCAAAACCAAACTAGGCCATCAAGGTATCCTCTGAATCAAATTTGGAGTAAAACTGATCTTTTGGTCTATTTAAATCTCTAGTTCCAAAATAATAATTAGGCTGTTTACTTGCTGCCTGTGATGGTTAATTTTATACATCACTTGGCTAGGTTATGGTGCCCAGTTGTTTGGTCAAACACTGGTCTATTGTTGTTATGAAGTAGTTATGTGTGATTAAATCAGCTGGCCTTAAGCAGAGCTGGTCACCTTCCATAATGTGGGTGGGCCTCAACCAATCAGTTAAAGGCCTTAAGAGCAAAAAGGGAATCTCCCTAGGATGCGTTCTGCCTACAGACTGTAAGTAAACATTTTGCCAGAACTCACTCACACTTTATCACATTTTACTCCTCCCATCCTGACCAGGCTCCCACCTGCTTCCCCGGCATTGCTTCTGCCCATCCACTCCCTTGCAAGCGGAGCATGTTATCAACAGGGCTGTTATAGGTTCTGCACAAACCAAGCTGTTTTGACTTCCTCTGCGTTTGCTATCATTCTTTGCTTCTGCCAGAAGTACCCTCAAGCTATAATCATGGAGGACACACTTCTAGGGAGAGGAAAATGTAACTGAGGCAGTTATCACTGCCATGTTTTACTCCCATCATTCCCCAGCCCAGTCATCATCATCCCCTCTTCCAGGCAGCCACTGGATAAACACATTCCATTATCTTATTTAACCCTCCCAACCACCCTCTGTACTAAGTATTCGTTTATCCTCCATTTCAGAGGAGAACGCTGGCGGTCACAGGCAGTAAAGAGCAGACGAGATTCGACCCATGCCTGTCTGAGTCCAGAGCCCATGCTCTTAACAAATGCACTGTAAGGTTTCTTCATTATACAGTTGTCCGGACAACACAGAATCAAACACTGGAGCCCTGGGTTAGAGGTTAGGAACCCACACTGAAGGAGGCTGAATGCCGACGTTTCTGTCCCAGACGTGCCCTCGAAGCCAATTTTGCCACTTAACTTCTCTAAATAACCTCGGTCAAAATACCATTTCAAAGCCGCAGTGTGACCTCACAGAGTTGTTGTGAACATTAGACAGACGTGTAGAGATTTAACACAATGAGCACAGGTAATAAATACCCAATAAAATATAAATGCTAAGCTATAGTTTCGCATTCCTGCAAATGAAACAGAAATTGTATATTTCATGGTAAAATTTAAAACAATCTCGTACAAGTAATATAAATGCGCCTCCACAACATTTTATCCCTACTATGCCTTTTCTTTCTTCAAAACATACAAAAAGCTCCAAACCTAATGAGCTCTTCCAGTTGTTTTTTTTTTTTATTCACTGAAACCAAACACAAATTATCGACCACCCGCATACCCCCAGACCCACAGTCTTACAGGTTTTCAGCTGAGATTGGATAGAGAGGGAAATCAGACAAACAAATCTTAGAAAACAGAAAGGTTCACTTCTTTTGTACATAATTTTAAGTATCTAGATCCGTGCAGTGAGAAACTTTCACCATGCATAATAAATGGAGAGAAAATGCGAAGGCAGGGATGTAAAACTCAAAATAGTTTAATTACAATTTGGTTTAGACCGAATCGACTGCCTGAGGCAGCCACCCTGGAGAAGAGATACGAGCGTCCTGGATACGCGCCAACAAAGGATGTTTAAGCAGTGAAATTAGACATTTAATTTTAGACATTGCTTCTTATGAGCAGCCAGGGGCAAATTTTGTGTTAGTGCACTAAAGGGCTACAAGGAATCCTTTGTTTTTCAAATAATAATGGGGAAGAAATCCACAGCCGTAAATATGCCTGGGATACTCTGTGTCTCTCTTTGGCGAATCTAGAAACAACAAAAGGAAAGCAGAACAGGTACAACACTCTGCCCAAGGTTGACAAACTGTATGTGTGTTTGTAGGTATGTATGTACGTATTTTTGAAAAATGGTCAAATAGTCATTTGCTTTGGTCCTGAGAACACTAACTCTGCCCAAATTTCAGGGCATTTATTTGTCCAAAGTTCCTAGATGGTGCAAATGGTTAATACACTCAGCCTCCGACCAAAAGGCTATCGGTTCGAGTCCACCCAGAAGCTCCTCTGAAGAAGGGCCTGGTGATCTGCTTCCAAAAAATCAGCCACCGAAAACCCTATGGAGCAGTTCTATTCTGACACACATGGGGTCGCTATTAGTTGGGATCAACTAGATGGCAACCGATTTGAGGTTTTTGTTTTTGTTTTTAATTTGTCCTAAAAGCTTTCTTGATTCTTGAAGCAAAGGATTACCAGATGCCAAGGAAGGAGCATATGGAATGGAGGGGAAAAAAAGTCCTAGCATACAGGCCTGAGGATAAATAGTTATCTTTGACATTAATCACTGACTTGCATATGCTTTGCAATTAAGATTTACAGTGAATTTAAGTAAACTCAGCATACAGAAATCTGGATGTACCAAAAGAAATATTAGGAGGTAAGTTGATATTTTTATGAGTCTGTACCTGTGAATTCTCTAAAAGAGCTTTGAAAATGAGCTTTTCAAATTGGAGAGGTCCCTGGGTGGCACAAGTGGTTTGCAATGGCTGTTAACCTAAAGGTTGGCAGTTCAAATCCTCCCAGCAGCTCCACAGAAGAAAGGCGTGGTGATCTGCTTCCATAAAGATTACAGCCAAGAAAACCCCATGGCACAGTTCTACCCTGTAACACATGGGGTCACCATTAGTCGGAATCAACTCGACAGCAACAGTTTTGCTTTTTCAAATTGGATGCCATTTGCAAACATGCAACTTCCGTTTACTTAGTTTAAAAATTCCCAGAGAAAGTGAGATTCAGCTGTAGTCTGTTGAGAGCGAATATTCTTGCAACAAATAAGCACTGGTATTTGCACTCATCCAAAAGCAACCACAGGTCCCTTAAACAAGATGTGCACGGGGAATGGAACTCTAACAGGGCAAGCTAAGACACTGCAGCCTGGAAACATGGTGTCTAAACAGCTTTTTGCCTCATGGTTGCCTTGCATATAACCACAGATCTCATAGCTGAAAGGGCTGTTAGAGATTCCCCAGTTCTCTACATGAAGTATGAATTCCCCACACGGTATCCTCCTTCAGTTAGTGATGCAAAATCTTTTTTGGTACATGAGATTTCAGATATTAAATAGGATTGATCAGTGCAGAAGGGAGGGAAACTAGCAAGGCAATCAATTCCTTCTGTCCACAGCCTCAAATTTTGTTCATTTATACAGCGCCACCTCACTGTGCTCATTTGTTAGTTTTGGTGTTTATCTCCTTCATTCAGTTACCAGGTAATCTTGGTCAGTCAAGGGATCAGCTTCCTGAATTGACAGAAGTGCTGCCTCCCGGAGGAAAAATGTCCTACAGGCTTCCAGTGGCTACAAACCAGTTGCTGTCATGCATCCCCGTGTGTATCAGAGTAGAACTTTGCTCTGTAGGGTTTTCAGTGACTAATTTTTTGGTAATAGATCACCAGGCCTTTCTTCTGAGGCACTGCTGGATGAACTTAACTTCCAACCTTTTGCTTAGCAGACAAGCTCGTTAACTGTTTGTACCACCCAGGGACTCTGTACAGTGGCTATAGAAAACCATTATCCATTAGGAACACTCATCTTTCTGGAAACCTATACTGTGGAAAGCAAAAGAGGCTTATAATGCTTCGGCAAAGAATGGCAAATCAAACTTAGCTGCTGATAACTACTTTATTGCCAGGAGTATGATATGTGTGGCTATTTAACCCAAACAAAAATTGATTTTATTACATACAAGCTACCTCCCCTTCCCACCCCTGGGCTGGGGAGTCAGATTCATTTGATGAAATTCTCAATAATTTTGACTAAATGGTGATGCTGATTAAAGCTGGTGAGAACCATAAAATACAGAATATTAATTTTAAGTGCAAGTCATTGTGCATTCTCAAAGAACGTGCTTTGGGGAATTACAGTGCTTTTTATCATTTGTTTACTTATATACTTTAAATATTTCCCCTCTCTCGTTTTAATTTACATTATCTTTGAAGATAGCAATGTAAGGCAAAAAGATAAGCTACAGTCTAGACAACCCTCCCAGCTGACCCAAAATCTAGAATTAGTAGAATTCCAATGAATTGCTTGTAATTCTTGTCTGTTAAGTTTTTGTAAGGATCCCCTGAGATTAGCTGATGTTGACTTCTAGAGTACTGTACATGAAAAGGGAAAGAAAAAAATAAACACCATAAAAACACATTTATGAAGAAGGTAGAACTTTTGGTCATAGGAGAATGAGGGGTACTCCAGTGGGGACAAAAAGGAAAGAGTCTAGCTATTTCTATAAAATGCCAGTTATCGAGATTGGGAGATCTTTGGCTTGATTATAGCAAACAGTGGCATGTACAGTAATTTTGTCTTGTGTGTATAGTGTGGTATAGGTGGTGGTGGATAGAAGTTAATTAAATTAACAAAATATGGTGTGGAGAGTATTTCACCTTCTGGTTCAGTTCTTCCTTTCAAAGACAACTACAGAACGCAAGAACCTTTAAAGGATTTCCAGCACCCTTCACTTGGGAATAATGCAAATTCCACACAAACAGAAATCTTTGTTTTACTCATTGATACATTCCAGCATCTGGAAGAATGTCTCCTAGCACACAGTAGGCGTTCAACAGGTATTTGTTGAATAAATGGATGAAGGAAAAGAGGTGATCAGAGACAAATCATCTCACTATACTTTACTCTCATTAGCCTTCATGTCAGGCTGGAGGCACGGAGGAGTTTTTTGAAAGTTAACTTGACTACGAAAAGATACAACCAGCCTGTCTTCTAGAACTGGAGGATGGCAATACAACATGGCATAAATTACATGTTGTTTTTCTTCAGTCTTAAGCACAGAAAGATTTAGTGTTAGATTACAAAGTGTCTGATGTCCTGGACATCATTCGGCAGTATTAGAAGAATATCAAAGATGAGACCTGCGATCGTTACTACTCAGTTAACAGCGTGGAGGCGAATCAGTGCTACCAATCCCAAGATTCCCCAGCGGCAAAGCACTCAACATCCCCATTTACTTCTTCAGTGGAAACATGAAAAACAAGGAAAAATTAACTGCAAAGATCACTATAAATGATGCTGGTATTTTTGAGTCAAAGGTCTCTGGCTAAATAGTTTCAAGGTCCTATAGGTAGATACAGAGCAATTCAGAAAACCATATATAAACTTCGGGTCGTAAAAGACGATTTCCTAATACACACAGAATAAGAAGCTTTTTCTTCCTCTTCCCTTCCAGTTATTCTTGATTAAGGTAGTTAGAACCTGCAGAGGTACTAGTTCACTACCACTTCTGTAATAAGCTCAATAAATTCATCAGTGAATCCTTTGAGCTTTTTCTCTAATACCCAGGGAGAGAAGCTCTTTGCTAGAATTAGGGGAAAAAAGTGACTTTCTGTAAATAGTTAATTTTTAACACTAAGTATGTGCTAACTATTCAGACAGTTCCAATATGTAGAGTAACTAAAAAATGAACCCCCATGAACAAAAGGGCAAAGTCTAAATTTCCTGTTGGAGGAATAACCAAGAAAAGTATTTCTTCTTCATCAAGGGCAAGTTCCTGGCAGAAAAATCTTTCCACATATCACCTACTTTACTAGTCACAAAATAGAAAAATAAGTATCCAATGGGGTGACACTGCAAATTCTTCCCATATTTCTTCAAAAGGACTATTGGGCCAGTTGTAAACTTCATATCATCATCATCTCACTGCAGTGCAACAACACAGCATCCAATTCCAAAAGAGAAGATTCTCTCACATAAAATGAGGATATAACCAAGGGGATCTGTAGCTTACATATATAACTTTGTTCAAAATTCCAAAGTTTAAAACTTTTCCCCCTTACTATTTAATCAGACTATTTTTAAATCAGCCATAGCCCAGTTGACATGGTCATAGCAATATCTAATATTAATTTAGCACTATATCTAATATTGATTTAGCACTAGTACATGATAGACATCTCTGCTTAAGTGTTTTACATACAATATCTCATTTAATCTTTACAATGAGGTCCACTGTGTTACTATGTCCATTTTGCCAATAAACAAGCTGAGGGTCAGAGAGGCTAAGTAACAAGGAGGAGGCCTCCAGCCAGTAAGTGAGGGGACTGGGTTTCTACTTTGGGGTCTATTGGACTTCTGAAGCCAGGCTCTTGATCACTCTCACGTTCTAATGCTAACATGTGCCTTTCTCTTCCTACATGAGGGATTTGTCCTTTCCCGTATTTTATCAAATTTGAAACAAACCAATTATATTGCTATCTGAATGCAAACAAATCATTCTCCATTTAGATCAAGGGAAAGATGAAACAGTATTTTTTTCCTTTAAGGCTGAGGATTTTAATGATAAAATCTACTTTTCTTTTCCCTATCTCTTTTTCATTTTGGAACCTAATACACTTCACTTTGTCCCTAAATAAGGTGCTCTACTGTTATTGGGAAACCAATTTTCTCTCAAGATTTTATTGCAATATTATCAGGAAACTGGCCACTTAAGCAGCAGGTGATCTTTTATTTCATGCATAATTACCATGCACTATATTTTGATTTGATCCTAATGGCCCTAAGTACATTTTAAACAAACCCTCAACCTGACCAAATGAAAAACACTTTGCTTCCTCTGTCGCACTTGTGTGGTGATAATTAACACATCTTGGGAAATTCGAGCTGCATCTGATTAAATCATAACACACCATAAAGGTCTTTAATAATAATAATCCTTTGAAGAATCCAGCTGAGAAAATCATGAAAAGAAGAATTATGAGAAAGGAAACTCATTATAGTTTTGTGCCTGGCACTTAAAGGTGACCCAGCCAAGGTGAGTGTTTCGAATTCAGTTAACCTTCCCAGAATGCCTCTGAATATCTGAGGGAGGAGGCTGTCTGTATAACCAACGCTTCACTCAGAAACTCCATATTTCTTTTCAGTTCTCAGTTCTCATATTATGTCTTTGTCTTGGCCAATGGCCAAGGAAATGCTGCCCTTTCCTCAGACCAAAAACTCAACAAGCAGCAGTAATTAAACTAAAAAAAAAAAATCCTTTGAGAAGAAGAGACCATCTCCAGGTTTTCATGCTTAAATTCCAGCTTGGTCAACTTTGGAGGACACATTTAAAATGGAAACATCATAAAATATAGATACAAATTGAACAAACCAAATATTGAAAAAAAAAAATTACACCCAGGAATTAAACCCAGCAGGTCACTTCCTAGGAGTCCCTGGGTGGAACAAATGGTTAAGCACTCATTAACAAACTGAAAGGTTGGTGCTTAGAGGCACCTTGGAAGAAAGGCCTGAAAATCTACTTCTGAACAATTACAGTCATTGAAAACCCTATGGGGCACAGTTCTACTCTGACACACATTGGGCTGCCATAAGTCAGAACAGATTACACCAGCAACTGCTTTTGGGTTTTTGGTTTTTGTTCCTTCCTAAGGCCAAAAGTCAAATGACATGAGCACTTGGATAACTCAGCACAACCATCCCATTCAATTAATGGAACTACTGCTATTGTTGTTGCTAATAATAATAGCAATAACAACCACTATATATGTGCTTACGCATTCTGCCACTGAATCTTCACAACAGAGCTGAGCGTTACCATTAACTTACACAAGAGAAACCTCAAGGTTGACTGGTGTTCAGTGACTTGCCCAAAATCATACAAGGGGCAATAAGAATTTTGGGTTCAAACTCAGGCTTGCCTCATCCCGAAGCTCTTCTTCTTAATTAAATACTACCTATTCTGCCCTGGTGGTGCAGTTGTTAAGGTCTACGGCTGCTAACCAAAAGGTTGGCAGTTCAAATCCACCAGCTGCTCCTTAGAAACCCTATGAGGCAGTTCTAGTCTGTCCTACAGGGTCACTATGAGTTGGTATCGACTCGACGGCAGCAGGTTTGGTTTTTTTTCATACAGTAATCAGTTGTGTTCAGCTCTACAAACTGAAAATGTCAACCACAGTGTGAGCTCTCCCATATTATATACAGTGAAAGGTTTCACGCTAAAATATACATATCGATCCCAGAGACGCAAAGTCTCTTTCTTTAGACGCCACTGTGAAATTCCAGCTTAATCCATATAAAACTGTTTTAATGTCGAGTTTAAGAAATAGCTTCCAAATACTGAAAACCCAAGAAAACCTTGCCTGAATTATGCATGTTTGCTGGTTCCCCCTCTCCTCACGGTGTGACAGGCTAGGCTGCCTGGTTGTGTGTGTGTGCATGTGTGCGAG
>NW_004443958.1:6254238-6340921 GCF_000243295.1 Trichechus manatus latirostris
CTAAACCACAGTTTCCTTTTGTGAAAAGTGAGGGGACAAAACCAGGTGCTCCTGAGGTAGCGTTCACAAACTGGCAGCTTGCAGACATACTGGTTTAGCCATTCCTACCCCACGATCTTTTTATATTGGAGCACTACAAACAGGTTTTATAGCATGGCTTTCAAATTGTAGCACACAACAGAATCTCCAGCAGGCTTATTCCAGGGCTCCACTCACAGAACTTGTGACATGGTTGGTCTGAGGCAGAGCCCAGGAATCTGCATTTTCAACAAGGGCCCTCAAGTGATTCTAAGGCACTTGGTTCAAGGACCATTACTTTAAGAAATCGTGGTTTAAATTGAAATCCTTGGTGAGCTGAGCATTCCTATCATGACAGTGCTTACAGATTTGACTGAGAGGGACCCAGAATCCCTTGCAAGTCAGATTTTAATGAAGTGAGAATACATACCAGAGAGAGAGAGAACAAACGTGCAGTAGATTATACTTGGAGAACAAGGGTTCCAATTCTGCCCTTTCTGCTATTTACAAACTATATAATCCCAGCTAATCTCAGATTTTCCATCCGGAAAAAAATAAAGGCAATACAAATTCCCTTACAGGATTCTTGAGAGGATTCAATCAGGAACTACAGGGAGAACCATTGTTGTTAGGTGCCGTCGAGTGGGTTCCGACTCCTATGGGGAGAGTACCTAGCATGATTCTTAATACCAAGAAGGTCCTCGAGCCCTGCCCTATGTCTCCTGGCTCCATTCCCTGCAGAGGCATTGTATGGTGCTGTGTGAAACTGGCCTGCCGAGAAGCTCCAGGCCACCAGGCATCCACCAGGCCTACCTCCCAGGTCCTCACCTGTGCAGGCTTGCCCTCCTCTCACTGAAGGAGCAAGGAGAGCTTGATTTGTCCTGATTGGAAAGGGAGTGGCCTGCAACCACCTGCACTCATCTCAAACCAGACCACCTCACTCATTCTAAAAAGTCAAAGGAAAATAAATCTATTACACTCCACCCCCCATCCAACACTACACTACGCCCCCCTCTCCTTCCCCAAAGCCAAAGTGCAGCAAAGTCCTGGAGTGGAAATTACAAGATAAACGTTGGCCAAGCCAGAAAACATAGCACAAAATAGTTACTGACCCATGTTCCATGATCAATATCACTTTGTGATAATTACTTCTAGGAGCTAAAGTGATCATAGAAATCTGAAGAAAGAAAGGCAATTTTGAGAATAAACTAGAGAAGCAGTCTATTTATAGTCAAAGGACATTCCTCTCTGAGTTTTATAGATTAATGAAGATTAAATCCAAAGTTTATAAACTCTTCATGATTTTTAATGATTTAACTCCAAGGAAGTGAAATGGCCATTCAAGTTAATATTGGCAATGAAGAGCTAATGAATGCTCAGCATCTCTCTTCTCCTACCAAAAAACTCACTGAATTAATTAACTGTGGTATTGTAAACTATAGATGCCTATATAATCATCTAGTCTCTGGAGACGCAAAGGTAATGTGCTCAGCTGCTAACTGAAAGGTTTCGAGTCCGAGTCCACCCAGAGGTTCCTTGAAAGAAAGGCCTGGCAATCTACTTCCGAAAAATCAGCCATTGAAAATCCTATGGAAAATAGTTCTACTCTGACACACATGAGGTCACCATGAGTGGAAATGACTCGACGGCAACTGGTAACTGGTATATAATCATCTGGGATTAATCTTTTTGCAACTGCTACCCCCTTTCTTGATTTTTTTCAAAGAATATTCTTGAGGGCTATGCCAATATGTTCAAGATCACCAAGGGGGCCATTCAAAACACACAACAACTTGAACAACAGAAAAACAAAATTGAGTTTGGCCCTGCAAGAGGCTCCTGGCTTTCCAGAGAGCAGGGGGAGAATTCATTGTGAGACATGCAATATTTTATAACCTCAGCCCATTTATTTTGCAGAGCAATAAACATTGTGGAGAAATATTTACAGTTTCCACTTGAAAAGCAAATTTGTGGCAAGGGTGCTGGGCACAATAAAATTAGTAAGCAATAGGTAGACACAAGGAAAGTCAATTGCTAGAAGAGAATATATGAAACCACTCTTGCTCAGATGGTACGAAGAGGTGCAAAGGTGTCATGAGAGCAACTTCATTACACTCTAAGTGCCTTTTATCCATCCCAGGGTAGAAAAAATGCATGCGCACACATTACAGTGGCAAATGCAAAGTCTGATACTATGAACTTTTCTTCTTCAATAGTTGTCATACGTCCCCCCAGAAATCATGGAAAAGTGGTTCACAAAGATAAAAATGGACCTGTTCTGTATTTGCCTCAAGGCTGAATAACCAATGCAGACACAAACTATGTGATTGTTCTAGAACAATCTTGATTTTGTTACGAATTCAGTGCTGGTACTTCTGCATTGAAATGGGGACTCTCATCTTTGGACATCCCCCCTTGATTCAATATGCATATCCTCATGATACAATGAACTGATGATGGCAGCACATGATTCAAGACACAATGACAAGAGAGTGGAAACAGCCAGTAAGTCCCTCCTGTTCCAATGCAACTGCTATTTGAGAACCTCTTGGTCAGGGGCCATTGGTTGGTCCTCGGTGTGTGGCCCTCACCAATACTGACAAACAACCAGGATATATATATGGGAATATGTGATGTATGTGAATAAATAGATTAAAATTCTGGCAGCCTTTAGGCTCTCAATCTCAAATATGTTGACGGCTACTTGCAAGGTAACTGCTGTCATGTTAGTTTAGTATGGAGACTTTAAACCTTAAAAACAAGTCTATAAATACATCAAAAAGAAAAATACTAGCAAAAATTAATTTCAGAGCCCAGTTACTCAAAAGTATGGGGTGTATGGGTTTTTGTTTAAGCCAAGTTAAAGATAACAACTCACACGAGCTATTGGAACAATGGAAACAAGTGACCCAACAGGTCTACAATGTAAGCTTTTGACCAGTGTAGATCAGCCCTAATTGTTTAGCCACTCATTGAGCAAAATCTTTAGATAAGCTGAACAATGTGTCATTATTCTCATCTCCTCCAAGCCCACTGAGACATAAAATTATTCCAGTCTTTGAAAATAACTAGGCTTGATTAAATACATAGAGAATAACAGATAAGATCTATGTCGAGAGTAGGAAGGCATTGGTTTGTTTTTGTTTACAAGTCATATTAGTGGATGATAAACTTGGAAAAGGTCAACTCAGCTAGAGGTAAGGCATTTAACTGGTTATTGTCTTAAGTGGGCCAGATTCCTTGACTCTCCCCAGGTTCGACTTCCTGCCTTCCCAAGCCCTCTACTCTGTTCTAGTATCCTCCCCCATCCTTCCTTATCTGTTCCCTAGCTTCACATGGGCCTCTCTGCCTTTCTGTTAGCCCAAATCAGGCTGACACCGCAGGTATCATGGCCTGGATTTTGCTTTTTTTCCTGGAAGTTTGTCTTAGATGACCCTTGTTTCCACTGCCTACAAGCCAGTTTAACCAAATCCAGGGCTAGTTATAGTGTTACAAGAATATAGTTCTTCCTTAAAAAACACTTGAGATTGCTATGAGGCACACCCATTGTCTCCCCACCACCACCCCCCACCATATAAAATAATCCAGTTTTGACATAAAATCTCTAAAATAGAAACTTGGTTGAAAGCTGTGTCTTTGGGAAACTGAACGTCAACTTTAGGAGGTTATAGACCTATTCCAATGGTAAGTGCTTTTTGCACACAACTGGCCTTTTGGAATTGATTTCTGAGTTCTGGGGCACACAGGCTTTTGAATGTTCTCAATAGTGGTAAGACTTAAATCTCTTGAAGACAGATGGTATTTCTTTGGAATGAACCGAAAGTGTTTAGGAGACAAATCTGGTGAATATCCAGCTGGGGAATACCATTTGGGTCAAAGCTATAAAGTATCAAGAGTGATCTTCTAGTGTGGTTTGAAAATTAGCTCTGAAAGTCATTCCAAAAAAGGCATTTCATAAATGCATATAGCAATAGCACGATCAATGGAATAAAAAATGTTTTATCCCCTAAATTGACTACCAGATGGATAATGCTATTTCACGCCTCCATTCCTTTAAATATGCTATTTGATCCCTTTGTCTGGAACACAGTCCCTCACCCCTCAATCCCCACCCCATCTCCCCAGCTATCTAAATATTTCTCCTCCAAAATACACTCCTCCAGGAAGCCTCTTCTGAGTTCCCAGTCTGACTCAGATGCCCCTCCTCCCTGCTCTCACACACCACCCAGCAACCTCCCCCATCTCGCTCTAACAGGGAGGGCAATATTGAAAAGCTGCAAACACTGGTTTTCTTTCCTAACCCCAATTACTAAACTGTCAGCTCCTTGTAAGTAAGGGCTATATGTTATGGTACTTGACACAGCAATGGCTTCATACGGTGCTCCACAAACGTATGCTGTCCAGATAAACGCTAAAAATTAACCTTCTTACTTTTTAGTTAACAAATTGGCCTTGGAAGAAGTACAGCCAGAACGCTCCTTAGAAGTGAGGATGGTGTACCTTGGACACGTTATCAGGAGGGACCAGTCCCTGAAGAGAGACATCATGCTTGGCAAAGTAAAGTGTCAGTGAAAGAAAGGAAGACCGTCAACAAGATGGATTGACACAGTGACTGCAACAATGGGCTCGTTGATAACAATGATCATGAGCATGAAGCGAAACACTGGTTGGATTTCTGGGGACTTAATCTCTACCTGGCCTTGGTCATACAGAGAGTCAGATGTGAGAGTGCGTGATCTATGTAAACATCTCTGCACTCAATCCCCAAGTCTGGCAACCTGGTAGGTACACAATAAAGGATACAAATTTAAGGACCCAAACATTGAAGTTAGCCATTATGTCTTCTCTCCCCACCAAATTTAGAGAGCTCCCAAAAAGAGGAGCTATGTTATAATCCAGGCATTTAACAAAAAAGTAACTGAAGAAACAGTGTACATATGAGTTTCATTTCAAGGAAAAGAATTCTTGACCACAGTAACTGATTGACAGTGAAGTTGCCTTAACTCAGTGTCTAGGATCTGTTAGGATGAAGGCAATGGAATACACCATCTCTCAGTATTCGCTCTAATCCCATCACGTGTAGGAGCCTCTTTGCTGATGAAATGTATGGCTGCTGTACAATAAATGCAAAAATTATTACATGCCTTGCTTCATGGATAAAGCTGCCAGATTTAATAAATAAAAATACGGAATGCACAGTTAAATTTGAATCTGGCAACCCTGCTCATGGTGGGAAGGTAAAACAAAAGGTCCCCTGTGCTTATTTCCGAAAAACCACAGGCTGGCTCTAACTAAAACCTCATCATTACATGCATATTTTACACATATACTTATTCAAAGTGGTATTTAAAAAAAAAAAAAAAACAACTGAGCACCGAGTTAATAACTTTTTTCCTATTCCGTATCTACCAGCTTTAGTCATCCAGTATATCACCCCTTTGGAATTTTAATGAAAATTCTAGGACATACAAAGGAATGTAGAGGTCACATTCAACTATGTAAAGGCACTTCTTATCTGAAATGTTCTCACTAAAAATCACAATTTATCTAAAATAATGGGAAAAAAAGAGAGAAAGAGAGACTGGTTTATGTTTCCATATGAGGATGTGGGTGGGTGGGGTGAGGAGAGGTATCCTCCTCTTGACAACATATACAGGAATAATAAACAATTTTAGTGTTGAACTCTCGCTCCTTATTTGGAAATAATAATCATCAGTAGACTGAAAAGGCTAGGTTTGGTTTGGGGTATACTCAATCACTCCCTCTGGTCTGAGCAGTCCAGAAATAAAACTGCTAACAACCACAGATGTTGACATACCAAGTTGACAAAGCTACTTTATGTTTGATTTTTCCTCTAATTTGATTTTCATTCCAATCTTGTGACAGAGGTAGGACAGGTGTTGTTATTACTATTTTACAGCTGATGAAACGGAAAACCAGAGCTGAAGAGTTACCTACCCAAGGTTCTGCCACGAGTAACAGCAGAGCTTGTGACTGAAACCAAGTGCTTTGCCTTTCCCACCATCCCATGCTTCACTTCCCCAGGCCATGGCCCAAGAAGAGGATATTACTGGGTTGGGTTGAAAACTGAATGGGGTCTCCATGAACTTCATTCTCCATTTATTTCTATCTTCACTACTGATTACAAGGGCATATTTTTACGATAATTGGTTTGGGAAGGGTAGTCATTAGGTAAGTAGCAAAAATTCTGAAAAAAAGGAGAAGACAAAGAGTATCACAGTAGGCAGCTTCTGGTTCATGGTCAGCAATACTGGGGAAAAAAGTGGATAATGAGACATGAAAAGTAAAGTTCTCTCCACATTTTAATAACTGGACCAGGCAACACACAGTTCATACCAGATGCATAATTTCCACAACAAAATGTTCCACATCATGGCCCCTAATCTCTACCTTTGAATAGGTAGACTGACTCGTTTCATCTTTCCAAAGCTCTGTGATAGGACAGAGTGCTGTGGGGAAACACATATACATAACAGCATTTATTTGGACCACTGTCACTTACTGAGTGACATACAAAAGCGAGAAAATGAATTCCCACTTAATCAAATTGTTTCATTATATGTCTGCTTCCCAATATTCCCCTAGAGCTCCAGGGGTTAACACGGGTGTTTTCAATGATGAATTGAGACCGGCGTCTTTAATGCGAAGCTTGTAGACACCAAGCACAAGGTAGAAAGGTTGTAATAAAGAGACCCCCACAGTATAAATGACTCTGGTTTCCTGTCTAAAATTGTTGGAGGTGTGTTATTAATGCAGAGTGGGTCAATGCTCCACATCAACAGACGCTTCCAGACGCTCTGCACAGAATTCCCAATCACTTGACGCTGTCGCTGACAGACCCAAGTAACTTATTTCATGAGCCCATTCCCATTTTTCCTCCAATGACCATATGAAGGAAAAGGGACAGGGTAAAAGGGCAAGACGAGAAAGAAATGACCTGGGGGTCATCCTTGTCACTCCTACTCTACTCTTCCCACTCCCACCCCCCCTTCCAGGACGCAAACCATCACCAAGTCCTGCTGAGTTTTCCCCCAAAGCATTGCTCCAATTCATTCCCATTTGCCACCTCCACTGTCACCGCCCAATTCAAATCACCACCATCACTCTCCTGGTCTACTGAAATAGCCACCTAATCACCTCCAACCCACTCTACCCCTCTACAATCCATTCTCCATAAATTCCAGCACAGAGTTTCAAAATGCAAAACCGATTATGGCACTCCCCTGCTGAGTAGCCTTCCATGGCTCCCCAGTACCTAAACACTAAAACAAAAACTCCTTGAACACTATGTGCAAAGAGGACCCTGATTACCTCTCCATCCCTATCTGGTGACACCTCACAGTGATCACTGTCCAAAAGTCATACTGACCTTCTTGCAGTTCTTTGACTAGACTAAGCTTCTTCCTGACCCAGGCTTTTGAACATGATTTTCCCTCTCTGGAATATTCTTCTCCTGGCTCTTCACAGGGCTGGCTCATCCTGAATTCCAGTGTCAGCTTAAACACCACCTCCTCAGAGGGGCCACCCTGATCAGCACATTCTAGTCTCACTGCCTCCACCACATTTTCCATCACTGTACCGTTTGTTTCTTCTGCATCACAACACGATTTCTAATGATAAATTTATAGTGTACAATTGTTATTCCTGGGTATCATCAAGTTGATTCCAACTCACAGCTAACCTAGAGGACACGGTAGAACTCCCCTGGAGTCAGTGGGTAGGTTTGAGCCGCTGATCTTTTGGTAAGCAGCCTAGCGCTTAACTATCACACCACCAGGGCCTCTTAGTGTACAATTATTGTATATGAATACCAACTTAAATAATTGGTATTTTCTATCATCCCCAGTTGAGCACAAGCTCCGTGAAGGCAGAAATCATGGTGTTTTTTCCCCAGTCTTGTTCCAAGAACCTAACGCAGCTCCTGGCACATGGTGAAGACGCAGGAGCGAGCCGCTACATTCTGGAGATGAGCTGCATTTTGTTGAACAGATTCTTATGACTGGGAAGAACCTTGAGAAGTCATCACATTGCACATTCCAAATTTTAGGCCATACTAAGCTAGACACTGAACGCCTATTTCACTGCTAGGAAACAACAAAAAAAAAAAAAAAAAACCCATTGCCATGGAATTGATTCTGACTCATAGTGAGCCTATAGGACAGAGTAGAACTGCCCCATAGTGATTTCAAGGAGTGCCTGGTGGATTCAAACTGCCAACCTTTTGGTTAGCAGATGCAGCTCTTAACCACTATGCCACCAGGGTTTCCTCAATGCTGGGAAGACTTCCACAAATTGGCATCCTTTAACCTGCCTTCACAAACAACCCCACAGCTAAAATCTTCAATGGAAATCGTACACATGCCCTTCAGCCAGTTTCCTCTGTTTTCCATCCCTGGGCCCTCTTCCAACTTCATATATGGAAACCTGACTCAGAAAGTTTGCTAAAGGACAACTGCTCTCTTTACGTTTTTCCTGTTATCTGGGTTCTAACCCAGTGGTCTGTGTTTTCACCCAGTTGTCTCTAATTAAGGAAGTTTGTTGGTTTGGGTGGATTTTTTCCAGCATGACTTTTTTTGAGTGGAAACTTTGCTTGGGTTTTCCAACACTGTTTTCACAGCGATCAGAGGACAGAGGCTGCTGTCCTCTCTCTTGTAAACAAAAAGGTCAAACCACGGTCCCCGGCAGCCAGGAGGGCAGCCCCATGTGGTGTGTGCATGACAGGGGAGGGGCGGTGGCGGTGGGTGCAGCTGTCTGCTTTTCCTTTCACTGCTCTGTCGTTCATGCAAAAGCCAGCCTACGTAGGCACCAGCAGCCTCCTTTTAATACGGCCATTTTCATGAGGTTATTGATTGCACTTATAAAGCGTCTGTGTAAAGATGCTTCACCCGAATCTCAGTAAAGAGACCTTATTTACACAAAAGCACTTTAAAATTTGCCTCTATAGAAAATGTCTATGGGCATCATAATATTAATAAAAGGCTATTTCTTTCTGCGAAACCAACAACACTGGGAATTTTAAGTGTTTCATTTACTGTTTTGAAAACCAACCCCAAATCAACAAAGCCCATTGCTGACTCATAGCAACCCTATAGGACAGAGTAGAACTGCCTCATAGGGTTTCCAAGGAGGGCCTGGTGGATTCAAACTGCCGACCTTTATGGTTAGCAGACGTAGCTCTTAACCACTATGCCACCAGGGTTTCCTCACTGCTGAGAAGACCTCTACAAATTGGGATCCTTTAACCTGCCTTCACAAACAACCCCTGTGCTAAAATCTTCACTGCAAATTGTACATGTGCCCTTCCACTGCCAACCTTTTGGTTAGCAACTGAACTTTTAATCACTGCACCACCACGGCTCCATTTTTAAAACAAAGGCTATCAATTCCAACTCTACTAATTCAGAAACTACAGTAATTTAGACAGTAGGAGGGCTGAAACTACTCTTCACACTGTCTATGAAGAAAGGATTGCTAAACAAATTATAATGTATGAATAAGGTTGTTCCAAGAATAGAAAAAACATTTGGCAGAAACTATTGTAGGTCTTCACTAGGACTTTAGAGCTACCCATTAATTTATAAACAGTTAATCTACTAATTATAAAAACTTCTATCTATTCATTCACCAGGTCCCCAAGGAACAAGGGCAAGCACCACTGAGCTTGAACCCACTGGCTATGTGTATCAGCTGTTAGTACATGAAAGAAGTTAAACTTCATTTCTTTACAAAGATTTTAGATTTTTACATTTTACCTGAATTAGATTTCCATCTTGTATGAGTTTTCTAAGGAGCCCTGGCGGCACAGTGGTTAAGTGCTCGGTTGCTAACTGAAAAGTCAACAGTTTGAACCCACTAGCTGCTCCTCAGCAGAAAGATGTGGCAATCTGCTTCTGTAAAGATTTACGGTCTTGTAAATCCTCTGTCCCATAGGGTTGCTATGAGTCGGAATCAACTTGACGCTCGACAATAACAGGCTTTTGGTTGTTAGTTTTCTATTGCTGCCATAACAAATTACTACAAATATACCATCTTAAAACAACACCCATTTATTAGTTCAGAGTTCTGTAGGTCAAAAGCTAGGACAGGGCGTGGCTGGTCTCTCTGATTAGGGTCTCCCGAAGCTAAAATCCAAGTGTTAGTCGGGCTACATTCTTATCTAGAGCTCAGAGTCTCCTTCCAAGCTTGTTCACGCTGGTGCAAAATTCAGTTCCTTGCAGAGGCTGTCAGATAGAAACCCTCTTAGCTACTAGAGGCCACTTGTATTTCTTACCATATGGCCCCCTCAATCTTCCAAGCCAGCAATGGAGAAGCTCCCTCATGTGGAATCCATCTTACAGTTTGAATCTTTATCTCCAGGAACTTCCCAGTTCCTTTTAAGGGCTCATTTGATTAGGTCAGGTTCACCCAGAATAACCTCCCTATTTTAATGCCAACTGATTTGGGACTGTAATTACATCTGTAAAAATTCCCAGTAGCACCTAGATTCATGCTCGACTGAATAACTAGGATACGGTGTGTCTATACCAGGTCATGGAAATCTTGGGGGGCCATCTTAAAGTTCTGCCTGCTATACATCCCCATGCCCAGTTTTAAAAAATTAAGGATGTTTTGCACAAGATGGAAAACAAATTTAAACTTGTTCCCCAGCATCATTCTCCTGCTCTGGCTTAAATGTTCTTGACATCTCATCAAGGCTAATAAAATAGTTTTAAATCCCCACCCACACCCTTCCACACACACAACAAGATTTGTAGTCACCTGAAGGCAGCTATCAAAGCCTATCTTTCTTTTCTATTCCCCACATAACTAACACCAGACAAGGCAGGAAAGAGGAAGAAGTAATGAATATCAGCCTTAAAACTTACAATAAAAAATATAAGAAGACTCCAATGTCAACATGCAAACTCTAAAGCAATAGCCCCAATGTCACATGCATGTTCTAAACATCTACTAGCAGTTACAACACCTTCCTCCAGAAAAATATATGGGCAGTTCTATTACAAACAAGTTCAGCATCATAGGCATTAAAAAATTAAGCATTGTTTTAATGCAACTTTACAAGGAATCTAATGAGCAAAAGTATGTGAATGTTTGCTCTAAAGGATGACAAAAATAAGTGTGTTATTGTTTTTAGATTAGAGTCAATAATAATATTTAAGCAAAAGTATCTTTCTTAGTCATAATTACACATCCTTTCTGGTCCTACATACTCTGAATTTGTCTATTTTGGCTTATCTACTGTCTTTCTGTCTTCCAAGTCACTCCCCTCCCACTGGAATTTTCGAGAGCATATAATGGAAAACAACTCAAAAATCCACTTTTCACCATGCAACAAATATTTACTGAGTCCCTACTATGTGCCAGGTACTGTTGTAGGTGCTAAGGATAGATTAATTAACAAAACATAACTCCCTATTTGTATGGTGCCCACATTCTTATGGGAATGGCAGACAATCAGCAGGTGTTGACTAGGCAGTGGAGGGTGGAGACTTTTTTTTTTAATGTGCCACTCAAGCAATGTGTCTCTGATGAAGTGACTTTTGAGCAGAAGGAAAAGGGGAAGACACCATGCAAGTATCTTGGGGGAATTGTGGTCGACGCAGAAGTCCAGAGGCCGGAGGGTTGAACTCCTTTTGGGAGACAGCCAGAAGCCCTAGTCAACAGAAGCCGAGTGGGCGGGCAGCATGGTAAGGAAGGAGACCCAAGCAGTGGCTGGAACCACATCATCATCACATCAGTAGATGAGAAGCCACTCACAGGTTTAAACAGATAAATACCATGATCTTGCTTAACACATAAAAAAAGAACATTCTGACTGCTTGGAGAATAGGCTGGGGGAAGGATGGGAGGGAAGAAGGCCAAATAGGACTAGAAAGAGTCTCTGGTAAGGATTTGAAAGAGATATTGAGCTGATTACAAGCTGCTGAGAGAGTATCTCCTACAATCCAAAAAAAAAAAAGTTTGTTTTAACTCATTATTCTCCCATCTCAAAAACCATCAAGAACCAAATCAGTCTTGAAACAAGCCAAGAAAAGCAACCAAAGGGGTGGTGATACAGTCAGAACACTAGGAACAGGCGCTCAGAGCTCGGACTCTGCGTGCAGCCTTGAGGAAAGGTCTTTCAGATGGTGGGTTAAGAGGATGATTTACCCAGATGCCCCCACCCCAAAAACTATGAAGAGAAGGAACAAACTTTTGAACCCTGAACCAGTGAACAAAGGAAGTAATAAAAAGAACCCATATATGTACCAAATCAAATCTTTGCTGGGACTTATACAAAAATTCTGGAATATTAACCAAGCCTGTGCTCACTCATACCGCCAGCTCGTAGAATCACAAGCCACATAACTCTCCACAGCTTCCTTTAGTTATCCACACAACTGCCCTTTCAGGTTTGGTTTTGTTTTTTTCTCTCTGATGATATCAGGGAGAACGTCTCTACCAGGCACAGATCTTGCCCGTTAACACCTTGTCCTTCAGTCCCTAAAGGAGAACTTTGCAGCACTCAGCGCAGGCACAACACTGTATTTGCAGATTTCCCTATTCATGGCAATCTTTCGAATGTGACCCCGGGGGATAGAAAAGCTCCATGGTACGGCAAAACAGCCAAAAGAAAAAGGTGCTTTACAACTGCGTCCACATGTTCATGGCACTCTAAGTATAAAGTGATCCTATGCCTTCAAGAAAATGAGTGGGAGAAGGAGACATTAAGAAATCAATGGGAGGAACACATTAGGAACACTTCAACTGAAAACTTAAAAAATAAAACTCTGTCCATTTGAGCTTCTTTTCCTAACTTTATAAACATAAAGAGGAAGAGACAGGGGTGTAGCCAGACTGATTTCATTTGTTTTATTGAAGTCAACATTTGTGCTAACATGAGATGACGTCAATCACTGGCTCCTTGGCTAATCTATCATTTTTATGCTTATAAAAAATCTAAACTGTTAAAACTGATTCACAAATCAATTTGCTATAATATTAAGATAAGTTATAGCACTGGGTGCTTTTTTCTTCCTCTACCTATTATTTATTCCTCAGCTTGAACCATATAATTCTGTTGTGTCCATATTTCAGTGATTTCAGACTGCAGAATTCTTCTTTTGGATAAACCTACTGTATTCTTGTCTTTTTGAATAAGGAAAGTGGTGGCTCCTGAGTGTTAGGTTATTCCTTTATTACAGCTACTCAAAATCGTATTACTGTATGTAACCTTGAATACTCCATGTTAAATTCAGGAGCTTCGATATCCCACACTAGGTCCAGAAGGGTATCCAAGTGTTTCTTTCTCTGATGCCCAAGAGGAATTCCACAACTTTACATACACGTACACACACACACCCTCAAAGCCTCCTCATTCTGTTCTTCATTCAAAGCCTGGCTTTTCGCTTTCCCTTGCACGCCTAGTTTCCACACTTGTTCTCTCTTCTACATCTTTTAATCAATGATTAGGTACTCGACTGCTGATCAAAAAGGCTGGCAGATCAAACCCACCCAGCAGCTCCATGGGAGAAAGACCTGGCAGTCTGCTTCTGTAAAGATTACAGCCAAGAAAACCTTGTGGGGTAAGTCTACTCTGTCACATGGGGTCGCTATGAGTTAAGTCAAAATCGACTCGATGGCACCTCACGACAACAACGTAACACTCTTCTGTTTGCTTTCTCTTCCGTGGAGTTCCCAGAGATCCTGGCCACTTCAGGAAGCCACACAACTCTCTACAGTTGGCTACCTGTCCCTCACTGACAACTCTGGCTGGAAACTGTCTGGCCAGAAATTATATTTTTTTCTACTTCAAAAATAAGGAGTCCTGGTGGCGCAAACAGTTAAGCACCCGGCTGCTAACTGAAAGACTGGAGATGTGAATCCACTCAGAGGCTCCACAAGAGAAAAACCTGGCGATCTTCCACAAAGACTACAGCCAAGAAAACCCTGTGGGGCAGTTCTACTCTGTCACGTAGGGTTGCTATGAGTCGTAATCCACGAGATGGCACACAATAACAACAACATTCCAAAAGCTGGTCATTTTTGTGGAACAAACTGATTTCCTTAAAGAAAGAAACAGGGAAACCCAGGAAATATTCCCCTGGAATTAATTCCTTCCAGTATGTTAGTATATTTGTTTTTCTAAACTTTAAACTGCTCCAGGTTGTCACCACTCTTGGTTTCAACACTTTATTCTAATACAGAATCAGGAAAGTCTGAGGTGACCAGAAAGAGGTGATAAACATTGAGCTTTTCTCCTACTTGACCACTTTATTATGCTCCAGGCCAGCTGCAAAATATTCTCTGTATAAGCAGGAAGAACTTAAAAAAAATAACACCTATAATTACAATCATTTTGAAATCTACTCAGTACAACCCTGCTTGTCTTGTTCACTGCTGAATCTCGTGTGCCACACAAGGCCCAGCCCATCGGGATGCTTAAAAAAAAAATTGCTGGATGGATGACCTAAAGCCTATTTTATGCTTTTAAAATACCGAACTTACACAAACAAGTAATTACCACTAATGTTTTCTAGGGGGCAATATTTCAAGAAACTAATTTTTTAAATTATGTTTCTTTCAGAGTTTGTGGATTAAAATAATCTATTCAAAGCACTTGGTGTTAGGACAATAACAGACATGGACGCTCTAACCTAAGACTTCCCCATCCCTTGTTCTTTTTTTCCTCCCCCTCCTTTTAATAAAACATAAATTGCTCTGACAAGGTTAGTAGTAGGATGTACTGTCCCTGGGTGGTGCAAACGGTCAATGAGGTCGGCTGCTAACCAAAAATTTAGAGGTTGGAGTCTACCCAGGCCTGGCAGCCTACTTCCAAAAAAAGCCACTGAAAACCCTCTGGAGCACAGTTCTACTCTGGCACATATGGGGTCAACAGGAGTCATAGATGACTAAATGGCAACTGGCTTTAGCAGGAAGTGCTAACTTTATTCTTTTGGCTAGAATTTCAGACCTTCTAGTATCCCTGTCCCACCTCATCAATCCCTTACTTTACCCCTCCATTTACAGGGAATAACTTGAGGACTAAAAGTAAGATGGAAGCCCATTTCACTTTATAGAACATAGCAGAGGTACAATCTCTCCATGGCCACATCTCCCCAGCATCTAGGTTCAATACCCAGCCCTTCAATAAAAAAGGAAAAGCAAATTAATGATGAGATACAAGTTCTAGAGAAGGTTGTACATCGAGCATAGACTCATTTTCTGAAAATCTGCCAGAGAACTTATTACAGCTTGTACAATGCATACTCACAACATGGAAACATTTCACAAGCAGTTAATGGGATAGTTAGTCTTCAATCTCAAGATGGACACGAACAAACCAAACTTACCAATGTTTAGTGTGAAAGATCATTAAGTTTTTTAATTCTTTTTTTTTTTTTGGCTATTTTTTTAAATTGTGTTTTAAGGTGAAAGTTTACAGTGCCAGTTAGTTTCTCATTCAAAAATTTATACACAGATTGTTTCATAATATCTTTGCAATCCTCACAATGTGTCAGCACTCTCCCCCTTTCCCTTTACACCCCGGGGTTTCCCATGTCGATTTGTCCAAGTTTACTGTCCTGTCTTGCCTTCTTAAGTCTTTGCTTTGGGGCCAGTGTTGCCCATTGGGTCTCGTATACTTGATTGAACTAAGAAGCATGTTTCTCACATGTGCTGTTTGTGCTGTAGGCCTGACTAATCTTTAGCTGAAGGGTAGACTTCGGGAGTGGCTTCTGTTCTGAGTTAGCAGACTGTCTGGGGGCCATAGTCTCAGGGGCCCCTCCAGTCTCTGTCAGATCGGTTAAGTCTAGTCCTTTTTTGTGAATTTGAAATTTGTTCTACATTTTTATCCTGCTGTGTCCAGAACCCTCTATTCGTGATCCCTGTCAGAGTGGTGGGTGGTGGTAGCCAGACACCATCTAGTTCTTCTGGGCTCAGGCTGGTGGAGGCTGTGGTTCATGTGGTCCATTAGTCCTTTGGACTGATATTTTCCTCGTGTCTTTGGTTATCTTCATTCTCCTTTGCTCCGAACGTGATGGGACCAATAGATGTACTTTAGACGGCCATTTAAATTACTTTTTAATAAAGATTAGGCTTTGGATTTTCAATGTCATCACAACTCCAGTGAAATTAAAACAACAAAACTACTTCTAGAAAAGCAAAGTTCAGACAATTCAGAACACAAGTAGCGCTATCTTAAAAGTTCAGAATCTGAGACACAAAGAGAAAATATTAGTAGAAACCCCTCCCCACCCACCCTTCTCTAAATAATACACTCCAATGAATTTAAGGACTATGCATATGAAAAAATCTCTCTCCACCTTAAGTTATTTGTGAGGTGGTTTCTTCAGCAAATTCCTCATGGGAATTGGAAGCAATAAGAATCTGAAGTAAGAAAGTACTATGAAAGGAATGATTGATTTTTATCTTCCAGCCTGCTTGGGCTGGTGCTATTTTACCGCCAACTTTTCTCAGACACTAACCTGGAATCACAACAAAGAAAAAAGAAATACTTCCAGCGACCTCCAGACAGAGGGAAACCCCCAGA
This sequence comes from Trichechus manatus latirostris, assembly GCF_000243295.1. Lineage (NCBI taxonomy): Eukaryota > Metazoa > Chordata > Mammalia > Sirenia > Trichechidae > Trichechus > Trichechus manatus. The sequence goes on from NW_004443958.1 coordinate 6,270,809, forward strand.
GCTGTCTCCTTGAACAGCCTCCCAAGATGCAAGATCAATGGAAAGGGGGGCTGGAGGGGTGGGGGGGACCATGGCTTTCTACCTGCAAGGTACTGGCTGACTACGCAAAAAATGTCTCAGACGCTGACACAGGACATGAAGTAGCTCAGCAGGTAAAGATTACAATAGACGCATGGCTACACAACAGGGTCTGATTTGCCAGTGAATGAAGAAGAACATTCCTTTAAAAATGCATACTTGGGGTGGATGCATAGGTCAAAATATGAGTCAAATTCTATGATTTAATTTAGATTAAGCCTCAATTTACAAATACTCTATGGTTAACTTGTTACCTTTTACATAACTGGAGGTTGTCCAGTACTCAGTTTAAACTAAGAAAATATATCCTTATAATACAACAGCTTAAAGGAGATTGAAGAGAAAAAGTGAAGGACAAGGGCTCGGACCCACATTCAAATACTGACCTTCCAATAAGTCATTTGAGCAAGTTATTTAAACACTCTATGCCTCCGTTTCCCCACCAGTAAAACAGGGATAATATTAACATCTCTGTCATTTTTGAGGATTAAATTAGTTACGGCATGCAAACTACTAGCAGAGTCACATTATAAACCTTCAATAAATATTAGCTATTATTATTACTCCAGAAGCAAAATCAAAAGTTTCTAAATGAGAATTTGTCAAAATGTGAAATGCACAAGTCTCCCACAGGAAACTCACTGAAAAGTGTGAATTCCCGGCCCCAGCCCCAGTGATTGATTCAGTAGGTCGACGGGAAGGCTTGGAGTCTCTGGGTGATGCAAACGGTTGATGTGCTCAGCTGCTCACAGAAAGGTACGAGGTTCAAGTCCACCCAGAGGCACCTCGGAAAACAGTCCTGACAATCTACTTCTAAAAAATCAGCTATCGAAAGCCTAATGGAGCACAGCTCTTCTCTGACACACATGGGATCACCATGAGTCAATTCTAACACATGGCAAATGGTTTAACTGGGTAAGACCAGGAGTCTGCAGTAGAAACCTCCAAGTATCTCAGGTGACTAAAGCAAATGATGCTCAGACTACACTTTGAGAACCACTGCCCTCAAGTGACCACACCATGAGGGAAGATGGCAGGCACTGCCAGGAAGTGAGAGAAGGCAGGAGCATTCCAGGCAGACGGAAGGGAACAGTGAAGCCCTAAGATGCCCCTCCTCCCTGACCTCCGGTGCTCCACTTCCAGCCCCACCTGCAGAGTCCAGAGCAGGTCGTGCTGAGGGAGCAGCGAGCAGCAGCCTGCACCTCTTCGCATGCGCTCTAAGCGACGCCTTCAGCATTAAGAAGAAGGGGAGGCAGTGAAAGCAGCTGCTGCCTCATAGTGCCAAACCAAAGTGGCCCCTGTGGACAGACGAGCCCAAATTCCTGCTGGTCCCACTTAGAGCCGCAAGTGGCCACCCAGAGATAGGACAGGAGCCTCCCCTGAGAACCAGTGTGAGGTGCTCATTCTCACACAACTACTTAAGTAACAACTAAAAATATTTTTTTAATAATATTCTATTGTGTTTTAGTTGAAAGTTTACACAGCAAATTAGGTTCCCCTTTAACAATTTTTATACATATTGTCAGGTGCCATTGGTTACAAGTTTTACAATGTGTCAGCATTCTCACTATTTCCATTCTCTTTGTTCTGTTTCCATTGATCTAGCTTCCCTTCCCTTCTTGCCTTCTCATCTTCGCTTTTGGGTAAATGTTGACTGTTTGGTCTCCTATAACTAATTGTTTAAGAGAGCACATTACTCATGGGTGATATTATTTGTTTTTATAAGCCAGTCTATTATTTGGCTGAAAGGTAACCTGCAGAATTTTTTTAAAAATTTGTTTTTTAAACCACAAAAACTCTGTGAGGTAAGTTTACTACTTCTATCTCCTTTTTGCAGAGGAAAAAAAAATGAAGGCCTTTGAAGAAAAGTCAAATAATGGACCAAAGCCACATGGCTAAGTGGCAGAAGCAAGCAAGGCCTAGCACATCCTGTTGGCTCTTCCTCCAATGTATGAAATAGATTTTCTCCATCTTCCCTGCCTTTGGCCTAGTCTAAATGATTGTTACTATTTGTCTAGAATACATCAAAAAGCCTTCTAAAGGGTCTCCCTGCTTCTACTGCACCACAACTCTCGCAGTCTTACTTGTTTGCTTATTTATTTTTGCTTCCATGTTTGTTTTCTGTCTGCCCCCACAAGAGTATACACTTTTCTTGAAAACTAAGACCTTTAGCTGCCTAGTTCATTCTTGAGGCCCCACAGCTCGTAATGGAGCCCACCAGACCAAAGCAGTTCGCCATCATGTCCATTCCAACTCATGGCAACCCCACGTGCATCAGAGTAGACCTGTGCTCTACAGGATTTTCAATGGTTGATTTTTCAGCAGTAGATCACCAGGCCTTTCTTCCAAGGTGGTCTGAGCAGACTTGAAGCTCCAATGTTTCGATTTCAGTTTAAGCACCTTAACCTTCTGCACCACCCAGGGATTCCAGCGCTCACTAAGTAGTTCTTTTTAGCTGACTAACTCCAAAGCCCATTCTGTTGGTTAACCAATTCTCTCATGTGTAATACCATTTGGGGAAGCCCTGGTGACCATCAGTTACAAACCACCAAGTCACGGACTGACATCTGAGAACTGTCATCCACTCAAACATCAAACAAGAAAAGTCCAGGTTTCAATATGAAAATTCATACTAAAAAGAACCCATCTGGGTGAGATGTTATCTACTCACATGTGCTATCTGTGCCCGGGGAAAATAGATGCCAAGCCCCGCCAGATGTCTGCTTTTCTCCTACCTGCACAGCTCATCTGGCGTCAACTATTTCACAAATAGTTTTACATTTGCTCATGTGAAAAATGCACAAAAGTAAGTGACCCATTGGAAGCCAGGGCAAGCCTCCCTCTATTTCTACAGAGGACGTTATCTTTTCCTGCTCTTGAAAACAGTAACAACAATTCAGAAAAGGCGAGCAATTCTGTTTCAAGACCACAGATAAGAGATAACTGACTTCTTTTTAAACAAACTCTACAGAAATGAGAACACACCACAGCTGGGCACTGGTTCAGCCTCCATCAAAGTAGGCTTAACAACAAATGTTGAAGAGGAAGGAAAGACAAACTTCTTAGCTAAGGAGATACCCTGAAACGTTCTATTTAAAGATATGCTTCCCGACAGCAAGATTCTCATTGGCCATTTGCGTCCATTCTACTGGCTAGTGCAGCAAGACTGAGGATGGTGAGCAGTAGGAGGAAAGTCTACAAGATCCAGGGCTGTGGGATGGAGGATCCATTCATGTCTCCACTGTGCACAACCTGACTGCCTTGAGGTCTTGGGCACACTCATGTGCTTTGTTGCTTTACTTGCAACTAGGCAGAATCTTTCCTTCTTTTATCTTTTATTTTGTTGGGAGATAGGACTCTTGAGTAACTGCCTGAGGCTGCCCAGTTTCTGTTGTGCTGGAGAGCAGGAGGCGCATGGAGAAAAAACTCCGGAAATTGCCAAGGAGGCCCTTTTCTGAAGGTGGCCCGAGGGTGTTGAAAGGCTCGACAGATGATGATGGAAATAATCACTGCTCCAACATGAGTGTCCACCTGGGCCAGATGTGGTACTCACACTACTTCTAATCTTCATGCTAATGAGAATGGTGCTCATTATGCCTACTTTATGGATGAGAAAACCAAGGCACCGAGAGGTTCAACAACTTTCCCAAGGGCCATACAAGGGATGGAGGATGGTTTCAAACTCAGCGCTTCCAGACAAACCTCTTCAATGACTAGACTGTTTCTCCAACTATCACCTTATTAATACCTACCCATATCTTGAGACGGGGCCCTGGTAGTGCAGTGGTTAAGTGCTTGGCTGCTAACTGAAAGGTCAGCAGTTCGAACCCACCAGCCGTTCCACAGGAAAAAGATGTGGCTGTCTGCTTCTGTAAAGATTACAGCCTAGAAACCCTATGGGGCAGATCTACTCTGTCCTATAGGGTTGCTGTGAGTCGGAACCGAATCAACAGCAATGGGTTGGGTTATATCTTGAGATGACTTAGAGATGGTGCTGGCTTGCCTGTTATCCCTGCTCGGAAAGAAAGCCTGTGGCTGGCTCAAATTGTTGGAGAAGACAAGTGCCTCACCTATAAAATATGCTGGCGGCTGCTCACAGGGGCTCCTCCCTTCTCTAGAGTGCCATTTCCTCACTTCACTTCATCCCGGTGTGAACAGCGGCTAAGGAAAACAGGGCTCAGGTCACTTAGGAAGAAAAGTCTTACATAAAGTGCAAAGAAGAATTACTGCCCCAACTTCGGAAGCCTCCCAAACACATTATAAACTCTTCCTCATGCTATTGTAAATATTAAGGTTTGCATTAAACATACAGGAGAGCTGCACTGGGTACATCATTAGGGAGAGCAAATATTTGTTCAAATAAGCCTCTATGGGACCTCTTTTCGACTAGCTAAAAAATTTCTGAAGCGGATGGAGACAGGATACAAAGGCTTGGCCTAAAATCTTCCCCTAGCCCTGATTCCTCCACTCCTCAGAGACCTAGGAATCTTCTTAACAAAGAAGAGGCTTCTAACGCTCATACATTAGCCAGGCATTTTCTCCCCAGACCTTCCCAGCTTCCAGTTCCCTGCAGGGCGACTGTTGACACTCTTCACAGGTACCTACTTTGCAGACCCTTTGTCTCCTGGCAAGATAATCAGCGCTAGGCACATAACCACTAACGAGGAGGAAGGGAAGATGGCTCTCACTCCATGGAAGTAGGCTGCAATAACAATAAGACTGGGGAAGCCCAGAGTGACATGGGAACAGACAGCTGTAGACCTGGTATCTAGGAGTCTCTTCTTCCCAGAATTCTTTCTTATCCCACATTGGTGACACCGTGAAGCAGAAAAGCACCACCTTTTGCTACTTGCCTGTCATCTCATAAAGCTCAATATTTCAGCGTCACAGACAGCGTCTTGCTGATTTCACTTCTGTCGCGTGGCAAAAACTCTCCCTTCTAACCAGAGGGAGACATACTGAGTTCAAAAACCAAATTACATTTATTCTTTGGGAGACAGATGTTTTCTGCAGATAACTTGTTGAACCATTTTCAAAGAGAGGGAGGGAGGGAAGGAAATATTCCTCTCCATCTCCCCATTTCTTTCTTTTCACTTCCTATAGTTACTCACTATGATTAAATGAACAGGGAGCTGTGATCTACTCTGTTTGTCTCCTGCTGGCTGATAAAGTTATTTGAAAAAAAAAAAATTAGACAAATAAGTATGCATGCACTCATACTCACACCTATATGAGGATCAACCAAAAAGAGGAAGAGTCATTGGGAATGGAGAAAACACCAGCATTTCTCCATCTGCCAAGAACTAAGTTCACACACTCAGAAAGTCAATAGCAAAGGCACAGGAGCAGCGTAGGTGCAAAGTCTTACCCTTTCCTATGAGAGGGAAGAAAAATTCACTCTTCACTTGACATAGTAAGGCTTTTTGTGCTGGTTGTTACAGCACTAAGTTAACGGGCAGATAGCCGTACAAAGAATATACTTGTGGTCTCTGGCCTTGAGGGGGATGCACGTACTTGAAGAGTTAACTAACAATGCAAACACAGTGAGGAGTGATCAGTCTCAACCCACTAACACAGGTTTTGAATTCTGCAGAAGTCCAGGAGAGGGATATATTCACTGCCTATACATACCTTAAGTTTATCATCTACTACGGCAGAAAGACACATTGCTTAAACCAGTATTTACCAAAGGATGTTCCACAGGATAACAGCAGAGAGAGAAGCGGGGTTCTGTTCAGATCAAATATAGCTGGCATTGACGCCATACACAGAATCCTCATCTGAGAACTCATATTCCATATTACCATATGCAAGGCTGAAAAAAAGCTGCAGAAAGGAAACCTGCATAAATGGAATTACCCGGCCTTCCCCAAATGTCTTTGACCACGGAACCCATTAACAATATCCTGGCTATGTGCAGAGGACACTGAAAAATGAGTAAAGGAGTGAAAACAGCCGTTGTTTTTATGGCTTGCCTGGTGGCCCTCTCTCAATTCTGGCCCTGCCACCTCAACCCCAGCCCTGCCAATGGCACCCACAGCCAGAGGGTGCTCTCCAGCTTGCTGCTAGAAGAAAGAAATGGCAGACTCCTGAGTGAAGACACTGCTAAAAAGGAAGAGAGTCAGGAAAGTTCTTACTATTACACTGGCAAGTAGAATCTCTAAAAATAGATTCTGGAACTGCTCTGTCCAATAACGCAGCCACTAGCCACATGTGGTCATTCACATTTCAATTCAATAAAATAAAAAATTCAGTTCCTCAGTCACACTAGCTACACTGTAAGTACTCAATATCCACAGGTGGTTAATGGTTACCATGCACATATAGAACAGTGCACAGAGAGAATATTTCATCATTGCAGAAAGTTCTATTGGACAGTGCTGCTCTAGAAGATGAGCAAATCATAGGTTTAAAGTAAAGGCAGCAGATTTTGAAAGTCTTCGTTGAATGGATTCTCTATCAGACTTGTGAAGTCCCGTATTTAAAACAAACGACTGAACCAAATCCAGTCTCATCCCTGGAGCAACAAGCTGTTTCAGTCAATCTAGATCTATGGAGCTAGCAAGTTTAATTTGCTAAAGAAAATGCTCCTTTTACAGTATCTTGTACATCTGGCAGTGACGGAGATATTTCTAAGTCAGTTGACAGTCAGATGCAATCAGATACAGCCAGAGCACTTTTCTCCCAGTGTAATAAGAACACTCGGCAGATGCTCTGAATCCTGAATCTCAACCTCACTGAACATCAGCTGGTTGGACGTTCATTTTCAATTAACGTGGATTTTGCACAGATTTGAGAAATAGACACAGGTCCAGAAAACACTCCACAGAACAGGAGATACAGAAGAATGTTCCAAGACCTGTGGCCAGAGCAACAAGGCCAACTTGGAGAGGAAGACTTTGCCCAGCCTTGGGTTCTCACCACCACTCTGCCCTTCCACCTACTTCAATATTCCTCCCTCATTTCTGAGAACTTAAAAATAGATGGAGCTTTTATTCTGGTCAATCAGCACAGTTAATGGTTTTCCACACCTCAGCACTTCTGAGATCAGACTCTAACCCACTCTAGCTCAGTTCCCCATCAGGGGCCAATCAATATTTGTTTTCAATGCTGACCATGTGTTCAGGCATCTTTGTTCCTCTCTTAGAGCTAGATCTTCTTTAGAAAAGCCAGCATGGTATAAGGATTCTCTAATCCAATCCATGCGTCCTGCTGACAGGCAACTTATCTGTAATTCATCAGTGATATCCCCTTGGGCTATGGATTTTTCTGGATTGGCAACCTGCTGGGTATGCGGCTGGTTCTCAATACGCATGGGGGGAAGGAGGGGGATACACATCAAAATGAAGGATGTGGTTGCATGGTCCTCTTTCCTGAACCAGCACTGTAGGGTTGAGGCGTCCCCAGGAATAGCTAAGCTTGTCACCTTTCTGCCTTTGTATATGCTCACCCTTCTGCCTAAATGGCTTGTCCCTCTCTGGCAAACTCCCTAGGCAGTCTAGTCTGCCTTTAAGATTCAGTTTCCATGTTGATTCTTGAAAGACGCTCTCACCTGTCCAAGGGAATCATCCCTTCTCTACTTTCTGTCTATTATCATGGCACATATCACTTCGCCTTTAAATACCTATGCTGCCTGCCACCCTCCTCCACTTTATATAAGCTTCATAACTCTCGACTGCCATCCACTAAGTAACCTCATGCCAGGTACAGAGTACGGACTCAATGTTTGCTGAATGAATGAATAAACTGGTTACCTGGAACAACTGTTGCAGCTTGTATTTTGCACAAATGACTACTGCAATATTTCTAGTTTAATGTTCTTTCAGAACCATGCCATTCCTTATCAAGAACCTGGCCTTGGTAAATACAATATGGCAGATAATGACACTGAGTACTCCCAGGCTAGGACTCCTGGCTCCTTCTTTCAGGAAGCTTGTCCCTGGAACCTGATTACCGTATGATGAGGAAAAGCAGGTCATAGAGAGGGCACAGAGATGTGTTCCAACTGAGAGAACCCCAGATAAATGCTCAGCCATCAGCCAGCATCAACTGTTAAATACATGGGTAACAAGTCTTCAGGTCTGTGCCAGTACGGTAGCCCCTAGCCACATGGGGTTATTGAAGCCTAAATTGTTGTCATTGTTGTTAGCTGTCATCAAATCGATTCCAACCCATAGTGACCCCACATGTGCAGAGCAGAACTGCTCCATAGGGTTTCCAAGGCTGAGATCTTTCGGAAGCAGATCACCAGGCCTGTTTTCTGAGACACCCCTGGGTGGGTTCAAACTGCCAGCCTTCCAGCTAGTAGTCAGGCGCTTAACGGTTTGTGCCACCCAGGGACCCTAAACCTAAACTAAAAATTCAGTTTCATAGATGCACTAGCCATGTATCAGTTATTCAGTAGCCACGTGGCTAGTGGCTACCACATTGAACAGTACAGATATAGAATGTTATCATCATTACAGAAAGTTCTACTGGATTGTGATACTTTAGATGATCCCAGCCTCCAATCTTCAAGCCTTCCAGCTGAGGCCCCATGCATCATGGAGCAAAGACAAGTCATCTCTGCTCTGCCCTATCTTAATGCTTCACCCACCGAATCCATCAGCATAACAAATAGCTGTTTATACCACTGTGTTTTGGAGTAATTTGTGATGCAGCCATAGGAACTGGGGAAAGGATCTTTCATGTTACAATTTCTGAGACACTCTGAAAAACTACATCATTCCTACCTTCCTTAGCTCAGGATTGGAAAGGAAACGAGAAAAGCAACAAGCAAAGGCCAAACAGCCCTTTGTGAAACAGCATTTATTGTAGCTCAGTTGAACATTGAATCTCTACCACTGACACTCAATCCTTTCTGGGCAGAGCAGTTACCATTTAATAGGAGAAGCAGCTAAAATTCCCACCACTACCTTTTCTGGGTGTAAGCCAGCAAAGCACCGCTTTCATTCTGGAAGACTTGACTGTTCTATCTTATCCTGCTCTTGCACCCACTGAAAGATAAGATGCTGAAATGCCATCAGCTTGTTCTGCAGGTTACCCTCACACTTCCTTTCCCAGTGGCAGTTTTTAAACAGGGAGTATCATCTGACATGCGCGAACAGTTAAGCACTTGACTACGGCTCAAAAAGTTTCAGTTTGAATCCACCAAGAAGCCTACTGGAAGACAGCCCTGAGGATCTGCATCCAAAAGGTCAGAGCTTTGAAAACCCTGTGAAATGCATTTCTACTCTGCAACACACAGGGTCGCCATGAGTTGCAATTGACTTGACACCAACTGGTTTGATACTGGTTACGCCATCTGATGGTAATGGGGACCTCACACAGTCCCCCTCGAAGTATGCTCATTGTGTGTGTGTGCGTGTGTGTGTATTGTGTGTGTGTTGTGTGTGTGTGCTGTGTGTGTGTGTATTGTGTGTGGTGTGTGTGTGTGTGCACTGTGGTGTGTGTGTGTGTGTGTGTGTGTGTGTGTGTGTTAGGCGTTGCCCCTTTCCTGTGTGGTATGGTGGTGGTTTTGTGTTTGTTTTTATGCAGTCGCTGTAACACACTGGAAGGGGATAATTTCCAACTTTCAATCTGACCAATGGGATACACTGATAGATATATATTTCCATTTCTACTCCCATCTGGAGCCCTGGTGGCACAGTGGTTAAGAACTCGGCTGCTAACCAAAAAGTTCAGCAGTTCGAATCCACCAGCTGCTCTTTGGGAACCCTACAGGGCAGTTCTACTCTGTCCTGTAGGGTCTCTACGAGTTCGAACAGACTCAACAGCAACGAGTTTGGTTTTTTTGGTACTCCCACCTACTTTCAAGAAGTATTTGCCCTTGTTTACAATTAAAGCAGAGATACAATGCAACCAAAATCATTAATATAGAATACAGGCCAGCAAACATTTTTGTAAAGGGGCCGGTAGTAAATATTTCAGGCTTTGCGGGCCATATGGTCTCTGTCGCAACTACTCAACTCTGCCAGTGTAGTGCAAGAGCAGCAATAAACAAAAAGTGCACAAACACATAAGCATGGTTGTGTTTCAATAAAACTTTATTTATGAACACTGAAATTTGAATTTCACACAATTTTCATGTGTCGTGAAACACTGTTCTTTTAATTTTTTCAACCTTCTGAAAATGTAAAAAAAAAAAAATTCTTAGTTCACAGGCCATATAAAAATAAATAGGGGGCTAGATTTGGTCTGCCAGCCATAGTCTGCAGATTCCTGATACAGACTAAACAACAAGTGGCTAATGCCATTAACTCAGACGGAAATTGCTTCGGGTAAGGGATCAAAAAAATAAAAATAAAAGACATGGGCAAACTGGCTAAACTGACTTAGATACATTTTTCATCATTCAGTAGAGGCATACAATAGTTAAGAGCCTGTTCTGGCCTTTGTCTGAAAGCATTGGCTCAGATTAGCTCATTCTGATTTTTTTTTTTTTTTTTTGAGTTAGTAACAATAAGCACAACTTCTATTCCATTAATAGCCCAGTGAGCATACAACCACTAAGTGACAAAAAACCTTTCTCCCTCATGTGTCAAGTATTTTAAAAGGTAAGCAGTTTGTGTTGGTGGTTATTGGATTAATCAACTGTCTAGATGGCTCTCTTTTTACTGGAGATGAGGGAAAAAGATCACACAGCTAGGGTTGGTGGGATCTCTGAGAGGTGGTCTGGGGCCAAGCCAACGTCCTGGCTTTAGAGATGCTAAAGCCCAGGAACACTGGTTTTAACCAAAGGCCCATACTGGCTGATCTAGGAATACAACCATCACAGCCTGAAGCTGCTTCCATGACACCCCAGGTCCTATCTGGTTACAGAGGACCCAAAGTAACTTCAAGAAATGTATAGGAAGCAAGTTTCACCCACTGACCTACAATCGTCCTCCTCTTCCCCACAATAAAGCTGTGCCCTCCAAAAATGACTCTGTTCTCAAGACTCCAAATTTAAAACAATAATATTAAGGTAATAGGGGTCATTCCCCCACCCACCACACAACCCAAGGGATCTCCGATAGACTGTCATCAGCAAGAAACAGACTTTCATCATCGAGCATTCCCAAGGTGATTGACGAGAATCTCACTCACCACCCACGTTGGTTTTCCTCGCTTAGCCTTTCATGGGCTATTTTGCACACAGCCAAAGGCTGGTCAAATGACAGAGGTTCTGAGACGCATCCCCTGCTCAGAAACACGCACCCTTTATTATTACTGAGGCTAGGACCTCCTTTAATATCACTTAAATATTCAACAAGCTAATAAGCCTCTGGCCAGTGGCCAGGATGGTGCTTTTCACTCCCTCTCCACTTCTCATCCCCTAGCCCTGAACTCCTACTGCTTTATTACAAAGCTCTGTTTCATCTGGGTCTACCCCCACTTCCTAAAGAACTCCCAAGAACTATCCCCCTCCCTCAGTAAAGTCACCTTGTCTCTCTAGTATCCTTTGTGATGAGCCAGTTTTATGCCTTTGAGAGAAGGAACCCACTGCCATTCATGAATATAGGCACGTTCTGCATTTCTAAGGAGAGGGTCCGTTTCTGTCATGCTGATCATGTGGACAAGAAAGCATAAATATTAAAGTGTTCCGTGTCCATCACACAGATACCAAAAAAAAAAAAAAAACCAAACCCGCTGCCATAGGGTCAATTCCAGCTCATAGCGACCCTACAGAACAGAGTAGAACTGCCCCATAGGGTTTCCAAGGAGCGGCTGGCAGATCTGAACTGCTGACCTTTTGGTTAGTAGCTAAGCACTTAACCACTGCGCCACCAGAGTGCCCACACAGATACAGGAGAGCTGAATACAGGCAAAGGTTTCTGGGTACTTGTTACCAAACGCAAACTCGTGATGCCCCAAGTGAGTCTGAATGAGCCCTAATTTTAGTGTCACTGAAGTAGAAAGACTATAGACGCAGAAATCAGCACTGCACTCCAATCCCAGCTCTACAACTTCTTCACTGAGTGATCTTGCCCGTGTTAACCAAAACAGGACAAAACCTGTTGTCATCACGTCAACTCCGACTCATAGCAACCCTATAGAACAGAGAAGAACTGCCCCATAGAGTTTCCAAGGAGCAGCTGGTGGATTCGAACTGCCGACCTTTGGTTAGCCATAGCATTTAACCACTACGCCACCAGGGTTTCCTTGCCCACGTTAGCTAGCAAGTTTTAAAGGCAAGGTTAATATCACCAACACCCCAAGGATCAGAGAAAGGAGCAAACATATGCTATGTATAACACAATATCTGGCACATAGCAGATGCGTGGGAAATGTTCGTTTTCTCTTCTTCCTTCCAGACATTCTGGAATGAGGCTAGCACCTAGCAAACCAGCTAGGTTGGAAAGGAGAACATAAAAAAAGGCACAGTAACTGAATCACTTTTAAAGTTCCTCATGTTAAGTTCGTGTCTCATAGAATTTAGAAATAACGGAATGCCTTGCCTTAGGACTGAAAAAAAAAAACATCTCTCACTGCCTGAAACAATGAACATGTAATTAAGTAATGCCCAACTAATAATTAAGTCAATATTTACTTCAGATTTGTTTTTATTGTCGTAAACAATATATATAACACAACACTGGCCAATTTACCATTTTTTACATGTACAATTCAGGGACACCAATTACATTAATCATGTTGTGCAACCATCACCAGTGTCCCTTGCCAAGTGATTCGGATTTTAAAGAGGGATGATTCTGGTTAAATTGGCAAGCGACACTCCACAATTTAACTCCTAATAGTCGCAAAGATTCCTGCCCCGCCCCCCACCCCCCATTTTTGCACCTGCAAATTCCCTCATAGCCCTTTGTTTAGAAACTACTTAAATACACTGGACCTATTTATTATGTTTGTAGCTCTATTAAATGAGAATTAAACAAGAGAAACCAAAATGCCTGTGTTTTAGTCTTAGATACTCCCAGGAACTCCTAATGCCATTTTAATTAATTACCCCCCACCCCTCAAAAAAAGACATCTCCCAATATACTAAAAATTTCCAGTAAAAGGCAGGTGGTTAGAAAACATATGAATTTGGAATTTTGTGAGGCTCCTGTAAACTTAATCCTAAATGCTATTTTGATCCACAGAAACCAAAATAAAAGTAGTATTTCACTGGGGAGAAGAAAGACACATAGTTTTTAATCTATAGGGACTTTTAGCCTGGACCTCCCTCATCCCACTCTTTCCCTTCCTCCTGCCTCTCCTTCCTCATTCAGTAGTTCACACACACACACACACATACACACACACACACACAAAACAACTTTTCACACCAAGGAGGAAAAAGCAGAAGAAATATTCGTTTAAAACTTCCCAAAAATATTTTATTTTTCACAGCCATACATAAACCTCAGTGCTGAGCTTCAGAACACAACTTAAAGCTAAAACAAGATTTTCTCTAGGTATTTCTTTAAAATAAAAAATTTATTGCTCCCCACCTGCCCGCCCCCACCAAATAATGCACCTCAGGGATTCCTTATTCCTCCAAGCTCATGCAAGGTATGAATCGTATTTCATCAAATGTTACTCCAGTCTCTCCTGTCCCTCCCTCATCCAATGCTTAATTTTATTTTAAAAGGAAAGAAAATTATAAGATTTGTGTGTGTATAAATATACATACATATATTGATATATATATATATGTATAAATACATATAAAACATGTCAGTACATCTCACCCAGACCAAACTTTGCAAAGAATCAGGGTGTACCTGCAAAGATTTCAAATGTACAATCCTCGTCTGCCTTAAGGAAGGCTGAATTTAAAAAAAAAAAAAAACAGGATAGCATTGTGTACATGTCTCAAAGTCTTCCTACCACCCCAAATAAGCCTGACGGCTGACAGGCGCATGGAATGCCTAGAGCTGCAAGCCTTACTTCAATTTATACACCTGTCTGCAAAAACAGGGATGGCCGGAGGTGTTCTCTATGTTGTCTTCCTGACTAAGAGGCAATGTCTCAGCTGGTATAGCCAGGCACTATTTAACTTCTTATCAGTCAATAACATGCCCTAGCAAGCCATAAATACACCCTGACCCTGCAGCCGCCCTTTAGCACTACATGCATCGTTGATATTATGAGTCCTTGGAAACAGACAATCTGAATACAGCTAATCAAAGGTCAAATGTCATTTCCCCATGCCTTCTTGCAATTCCTTAGTAACTGGAAACAGAGCACTTGGCAAATCATCACATCACGAATGGTGAGGTTCCATTATTATCTTTACCATTGAGAGAGAGAGAGACAGAGAGATCTGACCCGCAATACAGCGAGAGCTTCCAGCTTACACAACCAGAATTGAAAGTCCAACAGATCCTAGAGAAGGAGATCAGAAAGGATGGGTTAAGGAGGAAGAAATCATTCCCGAAGGCCCTGCATAGTTTCTTCATTGGATAATGAAAAATGCATTTCACTCAGAAAACACCTTTATGTCATCATACAACCAGCTAGCTCCTAGAAGGTTCCTGCCCAGTGAGTAACATCGCAGGCAATATTATTATCGCTTTGGTGTCAGCAGAATGTCAACGAATAAACTGCCTTTCCAAATTCTCTATTGCACACCCACCCCTATCAATAAAAAAATCTTTTGAACATGCAGTTCTCATATACTTATATTTTTTTAGGTAATATACATGTTCTACTCTACTAATATAAAATATACATTACAAAATGCACAAAAATAAAAAGAATGTGATTAAGATGTAATATTTTGAGATAAATTCTTATCTTTTTATTAATAGTAAAAAAAAGATTGTAAAAGCAAAGCGATAGGACGTGTTCATTATTTTTACCTCAGTTCATACTTTGTTGGAGCCCTGGTGGCGCAGTGGTGAAGAGCTCAGCTGCTAACCAAAAGGTTGGCAGTTCGAATCCACCAGCCGCTCCTTGGAAAACCTATGGGGCAGTTCTTCTCTGTCCTATAGGGTCGCTATGAGTCTGAACAGACTCAGTGGCAACGGGTTTGGTTTTTGGTTTTATACTTTGTGAGCTAGTGATTCAAAGATTAGGTTCTAAATTCAGTGTTGTTTTTTTCCCAACACTTGGAATTAATGATGGCCACAGCTGCATAAGAAAACAAAGATATGCGGATCCAAAGAGAAGAACATTTGGGGCTATGCGTATAAAACTATGACCTCTGTTTTAAATACCATCAATCAATTTCATAGAAGGGGTTTTACTGAAATTCAGTAATGCATTGAACTTTCCTAATGTCTACCAGTTGTTTTTGAATACTTATCTGTACTTGAAGTTTTATATTTTTAGCAAACAAATTTAGAAAACTCCTGAGACTCTTTGTTGGAAATGTTTTAAGCAAAGTAAAACAGTCTTTTTCCAATGTTGTTTTAAGTTTAATGATGGAAGTGTTTTTAGGCGAGGCATGCATCCTTTTTAGCAACAAACTCTAACAATGGAAACATTTCCAAATAGGCTATTTTCAAAATTATTTTCCTTTTTAAAAGAAGTCATTTTTAATGCACTGTTAACTGTCATCTGTACATTGAAGAGATTAAAATTAAAAATGTATGTTTGCTTGCTAGTTTGTCTCCTAAAGTTCTAACCAAGCACTAAGAAATGAGATTTTTCTAATGCCCAATTACCATTAGACCTTTTTGCACAATTTCTTTTGGAATCTGGCCTCTTTAAGTCAAGGTCCAAAGTGAAAAAGGAAAAGAAAACAATTCAGCCCCCTGAAAAGCCAACATGATGCATAGCAAGCTCTGAGATTCTGCTGATTGTTTAACAACCATTTAAAAAAAAAAAAAAACTTTCATAGTTTTTTTTTTTTTTTTTTAAATTATCATTGCAAGGAAATTTTATTTGTCTTATAATCAGATACACATTTTCTGGTCAAAATATACATTTACTCCACTTTAGTTTCAATTTAAATATTGCTCAATATAAAACACATCAACCCACTAGTTACTAAGTGTTTTAAAGAGAAAATCTACAGAAAAACAACTTAGTTCAAAGTGACCTTCAGCATAGCTAAACAGTATACTTCATTTTCATATGTATTTACTTCAAATAAGGTATATGTTCATGTTTTTGTATTTATCTATACTTCTGAGGTTAGCACAAAGAAGAAAAAAAACAATGTTACCACCAAATGCTAATAAGTTTACAACATTTTTAATGAATTAGCAATCAAACCTTGTTTCCTGAAACCTCACAGCATTCAGTAACTATGGCCCCTTAGAGGTTTTATGAAATTTAAATAGTTATCTAGAAGTCCATCAAAGAATAGAAATAGAAGACACAACCTTCCAAATAGAAGAGGCAGAAAAAAAATGTGGGAAAGCCACAACTCTAAGGAAACCAAAGTACATACTGCACTTATTATTTTTTTTATTTTCTGTCCTCCCCAACTAGAATATCAACTCTGCATTCACATGTACCTGTGTGCACACATGTGTGTATATATGGGTTGTAACTGTGCACAGCATGTATGTGTGTGCATGCATGCATGCGCACCTGTATGCGTATGTGTATAGATAAGTGTGCACACATGTATGTATGCATAAGTGTGCTTGGATGCATGCATGTACCTGTGTGCATGCATGTGTGTGCATGTGCACATATGTGTGTCCACGTGTTTTACTGCTGCGTCTCCAGCACTCGGCACATAGTTGGAGCCATATAAACATTTATTGAAAGAATGGACAAATGAATACAAGAAAGGACAGAATAGAGGAAAAATGAAACGCTTTTGGCTAGAGGAGGAAGGAGCACTAACGCGCCAAGCCTTTAAGCCATTAAAGGGGGGAAATTAAACACGGAGCACAGTGCCCATATCCAACTAAGCTCTGTCCCACTGACTACTCTTTTTATCACCTTTGCAGCCACTTGCGATCATTATTCTTAGTGCTTGTATATAGGGATTAGTTTCCTTGGCATTCTCCCCACCACCATACTGTGAACTTCCCGTATATGACAGACCCAGGAAATTCCTTCTGATTTAATCTCAAGCAAGTCACCCCCTGCCTAGATGCAATTAGTTTACCCACATTCTCCAAGTAATATGCAAACTGCATTGTTAGTCTCCAGACATGCTGACAATTTTAGGCAACAATATTGTCTAAGGAGTCAAGGTGAAGTATTGTGATTTACAGGATATCAGGCCAGAATTTTTCATTCATAATAATACTGAAAGCCATTTACTGAGCACCAGCTAGGCCACAGCACTCTGCAGGGTATTTACCAATATTATCCATCTCTTCCTCACAGCGATCCTAGGAAAGGATACTATTATTCCACTTTTAGGAGCCCTGGTGGTGCAACGGTTAAGCACTTGGCAGCTAACCAAGAGGCTGACGGTTCAAACCCACCCACCTGCTCTGTGGGAGAAAGACCTGGCGATTTGCTTCCATAAAGATTACAGCCAAGAAAACCTATGGGGCAGTTCTACTCTGTCGCTAAAAGTCAGAAATTGACTCAACAGCACCTAACAACAACAACAAAAAAAAAATTCCATTTTTACATGGAGACAGAGCCCTGAAATAAAAGTGATTTGCAAGAGATCACAGAGCAGGGAAATGGCAGAGTCAGGACTCAAGTTCCAGAACCCAAGTTCCCCAAGGCCACCTGCCTTTAGAAAGCCAGGAGTTTGTATACAAGTGTCTAATATCTAGCCCAGTGTCACATACAATGAAGTGCTTAGTAACACTTCCTGTGATAAAAGGCTATCACAGACTTGTCTGCAGGTGGATAGACAATTATGGATTCATCTAAAGCCCTCCCATCAGAGCTAAGGAAGGGACTCCTGAAGGGTGCTCATTTACAGTATCTGTGCCCAGGTTTGGGAGAAAGATGTGGCAGCCTGCTTCTGTAAAGAAGCCTTGGAAACCATACGGGGCAGTTCTACTCTGTGCTATAGGGTCACTATGAGTCAGAATTGGCCTGACAGCAATGGGTTTCAGTTTGGGTGCCCAGGTTTCCAACCGGTTTCTTGGCTCTAAGGCCCATGCTCCATGCCCCACAGCAGAGCAGCGCAGGAAGGCACATCTTACCAACAACAAAAACAACAGCAGCAGCAACAGCTAATACGGATGCACTATTCCGTGTGTGCCAGGCTCTGTCCTAAGTACTCTTCACATGTAATTCATTGAACCTCACAAAAACCCTAGGACATAGAAATGTTTCATTCTCTTCACTTTACAGAGGAGAAAACTAAGGCACCAAACATTCGAGTACATTGTCTCAGGTCTCACAAACTGGTAAGTGATAGAGCCAGGATTCAAACCAGGAAGGCTGGTTCTACATCCAGGTCTTCACCACTGCACGTCTTCTCTTTCGAGATAATTTCCACTCTCTGAATATTTTCTTATACTTTACATGTAGGTGAAGATTGTAGGCTTACTATAAACTCTTTAAAAAGCCAAGGACCATCCGGAAAATAGCACAACCTGTGTCTTTTCATTCATGGAAGAAATCCTCCACTTTACAAACATAGTTGCCAATGTTGTTGTGGTTAGGTGTCGTCAAGTCACTTCCGACTCAAAGCAACCCTATGCACAACAGAAGAAAACACTGCCCAGTCCTGCGCCATAGCCACATCTGTTATTATGCTTCAGCCCATTACTGCAGCCACTGTGTCAATCCATCCCATTGAGGGTCTTCCTCTTTTTCGCTGACCCTCTACTTACCAAGCTTGATGACCTTCTCCAGGGACTGGTCCCTCCTGATAACACGTCCAAAGCATGTGAGACGAAGTCTTGCCATCCTCGCTTCTAAGAAGCATTCTGGCTGTACTTCTTCCAAGACAGATTTGTTCGTTCTTCTGGCAGTCCATGGTACAGTCAATATTCTTTGCCAACACCATAATTCAAATGCATCAATTCTTCTTCGGTCTTCCTTATTCATTGTTCAGATTTCCCATGCATATGAGGCAATTGGAAATACCATGGCCAATACTTAGTACTAACATGCTCCAAATATCACTGGGCAATAGCTTAAAATAAATCTCCACTAAGCTGCCTTTCTAACAGAGATACCACGTAACAGAACATTCCTCCTACTTTGCAGGTAAGGATACGGTTAAAATAATGTTAACATGTACTTATTGAGGTGGAGCCTTTAAATCAGTTGTTTGCGAGTTTATTCCAACTCACGGTAACTGCCATGTGTGTCAGAGTATAAACGCTCCACAGGGTTTTCAGTGGCTGATTTTTCACAAGTAGATCACCAGGCCTTTCTCCCAAGGCAGTCTGGACTCAAACTGCCAAACTTTTGGTTAGTAGTCAAGCATGTTAACCATTTATACCACCCATGGACTCAGCAGTCTTTATACAGTTGTTTAAATCATTTCAGGCATGTACAGCTTGCTTCCCCATCAAAGTTTATAGTAGTCTCAAAAGCAATTTGTTATCCGTTTTAACATCTCTCCCACCTTTTTGTCCACCCTCTACAGTTCCCAGACTAGTTAGTGCTTTGCAAGGAATGAGTCTCTTACAAGTTGTTAAGTTGTTGACTGACTGACCTCAAAAACCTTCCAGCAGGTCTGAGAGAACATCAACGATGGCGGTCCCTCCACCCTTCCTGCTTCTGTTTGCAATCAAATGTGTTAGAATCATCAATGTCTTAACTACAAAGAACTTTAGAGCTCATATAGGTCTCTGATGTTTCTGAGTACAACTAAAAGGGTATAGCATTTGGATTCAGAAAACCTAGAACCAGAGATCAGCTCTGCCCTTTTGGTACATCACGCTCCTTTTTCAGAGCTGTACCAAGTTTTGGTTTGCTCATCTCTAAAATAAATATAATCTGATACTTCTAGCAAAGGTATGAGGGTCAAATAAAACAACAGTGGGGAGATACTTGTGCTCTCAGAGGAAAGAATTACAGAATAAACTCTGATGCTCTGTGCTCAAATTTTACATTATCCTAACCAACTCCAATGTGCAACTTGGGCTGACGTCATTTAGCCACTCTGAGTCTCAATTTCCTTATCTGCAAAGACAAGGTACATCGTTTTATGGGTTGTTTTAGGGAGAAACGAGACTAGCGCCCACTTCTCAAGCCAAGGCAATGCCATTTAGATGACAGTGGGCGCTAGGCAAACTCTAGAGCACACACCTCAAACAGGCAGCCTCCCACTTGGCTCCAGAAGATTGTTCCCACATAGAAATGGAAATCTACTTCGGCCAGATTGTCCGTTTTTGTTTTGTTTTGTTTTTCGTTCTTCCTACATAAGCACCAAATACAGGTTTTTATGTGAAATGTCCCAACGGTTAGAGTTGGCAATTAATTCAATGTTTTAACCGTTTGGTGGCCACACAAAGCGTGTCTACAAACAGGTAACACAGAACCACCTTTGCACCTTCCTGAAGATTTTCAGTGAATAAGAGTGATGAGCAACCTCAGGGCATCCTGAATATCTCCGATAATTTGGTGAAGACTATGGGCCCCCATCCAAGGAAAATGCTCCCGTGCAAATCAACACACACAAACATATGGGGCTTCACATATTCCATCAGCGGCCCCCAGGCTAGGATATAATTTCTTCCAGGATTCTAAAACTTGCCAAATAATCTAGAGCAGAACGGCCAATGAAAGAACTTCTCAGTCTTATTTCTTAAAATAAGGCCGCAAAGGAAGAAGAAATAAAATAGAGGAAAGCATTTGTTGTAGAAAAATACCCCATCAAGTGAATGAGACAGTCTCATGTTTTAAGATTTATATTTTAAAGCATAACTCACTCACTACTGAGCCCTCAGGTTAACCTGGTAAAAGTGTATTTTTGTAATTTGATCAGATTATTTGAACTTAAGTTGCCACAGTTCCTTTTGTGATGGATGTAGAGTCCACAGACAGAATGAGAAAACCGCAGTGGGCTGTGGAACCAGCCAGTCCTCATTTCAAAGCCGGGGCCTTTACTCATCAACTGTGTTTCATGAGCCTCAGTTTCCCACTTGTAAAATGGGGCTAATAACACCTACGCTGCAAAGGTTGTTGAAATTAAATCATGTATGGAAAGTGCCTGGGCCAATAAATATTTGTGGTGGTTGTCATTTTTATTGTTGTTTTAACTCCATAGCAAGCTAGTTCATTTCTGTATTTCCTGTAATAGTGCTGCAGAGATTTTTATTATTGTTTTAAATTTATTTAGGTAGTTATGAATGGAAAATATGGTCACATGGTTCAAAAAAAATATCAAAGTATAATGAAAAAAAACCTCCATTCCACCTGCGTCTTCCATGTGCCTGTCCTGTCCCTCTCCACCACAGATAATCACTATCATTAGTCTCTTGGGTAATGTTCTACAAATTCTAAAAAGTATATCATCTTCCTTCCAACCCCTTGTACAACTGTAACATTGTCGCAGTGGTTAAGAGCTCCCCTGCTAACCAAAAGGTCAAGGTCAGCAGTTTGAATTCACTAGCTGCTCCTTGGAAACTCTACAGACAGTTCTACTCTGTCCTATAGGGTTGCTATGTGTCAGAATTGACTCGACGGCAGTGGGTTATTCTCTATACACAGACTTACTTGTTTTTACTTAATATATCATAGAGGTCTTCCATATTAGTACATAAAGATATTTGATACCATTTTTCTATGACTACACAGTATTTCATTGTACAGATGAAACATAAACACGCTGACATTGGTTGTTTTCAATCTTTTATTACTAAAAACAACGTTGAAAAAAACAAAACAAAAAAGTTTTGGTCAAATTACTTAAATTTTTCCTGCTTTTGTTTCCTTACCTAGAAATGAAGATACTGTTAGTTCTACTCATAGAGTTGTTTTAAAATGACATGAGTTTAAAATATGAGCGAAATCCTTAGTTCCTAAAACCAGTAAGTGCTCAGGAAATTTTAACTGTGGCTATTATTAATTGCATAGGTGATTTCATACATACGTAAGTATGTCTGTAGGACAAGGTCCAAACAGTGGAACTGCCAGGACATGTAAAAGGAAACACATGGGTAAGAGGGTACTAATGGAGGAAGTGAAATGAAAAGCCATTAGCCCCAGGACAGAAACCTAAGGTGCCCAGCAAAACATTTACTTTAGAAGTCTGCAAGTTTTTCTGGTGAGAATGGCCCCTGAACAGCTTTGGGAACATAACCATATCTCCCAGGTTCTAATCATCTTCTCTGTTCTTCTAATAAACCACCAAAGTGTCCTGGAAATGCCAAATTCTTGGCAGCCAAACTACATTTCCCAGATTACCTCTCAGTCCTGGAAGAAACATGAAAAACTTTGCCAGGGCCCATGCCCCCATTTTCAGTACTGGAAAATGAGACCAGAGGAGAGCCATGGTTCTACTCCACAGAGGGGAAGTCGTGAACAGGACATGGAGAGCTCAAGTCCAAGCAAGAACAACGGCCAGTTATTGGCCAACTTTTCGAGGCTCCATACGGCAAGCAATATTGACATATCCCATATACTGGGTCTACATCTACCTGGACCAAAAATGTACTTAGTCCCAAAACAGTGAAGGAGAAGGGAAAGTGATTAAGAGGATCAAGTTCGAGCAAGCGGTCAAGAGTTAGCAGGTAGGCTTAAGAGTTAGTGAAGCCAAATCCATGAGCAGGTGAAGCTATAAGAGAGATGAAAGGGTAGGACAATCTTCGCCCATCAGTTTCATCTGCCTAGCAAAAGATGGATTTTGGAACTTAGAGTTGACAGCATGTATATATAGTTTCAGACTTTTTGGCTTCTTCTCTCCCAAATCTCATCAAAACAACAAGCACTTGGTCCACTAGCTGGGAAGAATTCCAACTGCTGCTATTTACAAAGAAGACCAACATAAAGTTTACTTGGATGTGTTACAATGACCTCCCCAAATCCATCTCATCTACTAAAAGGAGCTGCTTTAGAGTAGTGATCACAGACATTAGTATTCAGAACCTTCAGGAGCATATTTACATGGCACATCAGCTGCGGGGAGGCTGCCATTACCCTGGGCTGCAAGCATCAATTCTCACAAGCAATACAGTGGCCCCGAGTGTTATTGCGGGTTCTACGGAGCCTCATGAAATTTTTAAGGACTCTCTGGGCTCACATCTCACTTTTTCTCACTCGGCTCCATCTCAGGCTCCCGTTTCTCCTTATGCTAGAAGCTACTTCCGTGGCAGACCGTCCTGGTGCCAAGGTTTACAGTAACACCCCAATGGGCCAGCAACATTAAGGAAAGCTTTCTGTGGTGTAACTCAACTCTGTTGGGTAATATGACCCCGGGAGGGTGACTGTAGAGCAAGGGACATAAGTAAGGGAGTTAAGGGAAAGAGAGCCATAAAGATGCAGAGAAGAAAGTCTGTACGCAACGGGGAAAGATCTGCTCTCAGTCTTCAGCGTTACTCTTCACAGAGCAAGAACCACCACCACGGACGTGTTTCTTTAAAGTACTTCAGTATTGTTTACTATTAAAGGAAAACTCACAGATGGGGACCCTCAAAAGCTCCCACCAAAAGTAGGGAACTTATCTTTCTTAAAGCTCATAACAGACGCCAGTTTTAAGTCCAAAGCAATTCTGCAATCATTAAGGCCTAAGAAGGCTTTCTGGAATCTTTGGTTGCACACAAAAGACATATGACAGTGTTTCCCCTGGGCCGAGTTCTAATTCCTGAAGAATTCACTGTGGCTTCCTAGTTTGCCACAGGTGCAAAAAGTAGCTTCTGGAGTGGCCCTTCCTAGGAAGTGGCTATTCCTAAAACTAGACGGAATAAGCAGCATCCCAGTGCCTTCACCATCACGCTGGGTGGAGTTCACAAAATCCTTCAGGGCCGTGGGCCTCCAGAGGCCAGAGAGCTGACTGCCTCAAGGCCACATAACGAGAAGGCTACAGAGGAAGGACTATGCCCGGTTTGAAGGCTGTAGCATTGGTGGTGGCACAGGGCAATTAATAACAGGGCTGTGTAGAGACCTGGCTGACATTCCAGCTCTGTGCGTCACAACTGTTTAACCCTGAACTGTGCACGTCACTTCTCTGACTATCAGCTTCCACATCTTTATAATGGAGATGATAAAAATAATAACTTCCTCACAGGGCAGCAAGTAAGAATAAGGTATAGAGACTACCTGGCCCATAAGGGGCACTCAATCTAAGATCAATTCCAAAATAATTATTACTAGTCACTCAACTTAACATCAAATAAAAATTAATGATTGTTCTTCTCACAAAAATTTTACTCCAGAAGGTATTTTTCTTAATTCACTCTTACTGCTAACTCTGATCATACCCAAAATAAAAACTTTTTCCCTAAATTTGTTGTCATAGAGTGGTGGTCTGATTCTTTCCATCAGTGTTAAAAAGGTTTCTGACCCGGGCTCTCGCTCTTGTCTGAAAATTAAGCAAATGAAAACATCCATACTGTGGGTGAAGAAAATGTGAGCTATGTGTATGTGCTCACTGGTTTGAGATGAAACCTATTCTCACCTGAACTATGCTTTACTGACCTAAGGTTGGAGGGCTAGCGGCTAGATAAGCCATTCACTCTCACCCCAGAGAGGACAGGGAGAGAATACCTGGTAATAAGGGAGAGTGTGGTCCTTGGAAAGGAGATGTAAAATGGTGCAACCATTGTGGAAAACACTTTGACATTTCCTCAGTTAAACACAGAATTATCATATGACCCATCAATTCCACTCCTAGGTACATACCCCAAAAAAACTGAAATCAAGTACCCAAACAAACACTTGCACTTCAGTGTCCATAGCAACACTAGTCACAATAGTCAAAAGATAGAAACAACCCAGATGAATGGATAAACCGAAGGTTGTATATCTAAACAATGGAATACGAAACCAAACCCATTGCCATCCAGTCGATTCCGACTAACAGTGACCCCGTAGGACAGAGGAGAACTGTCTCATAGGGTTTCCAAGGCTGTAATCTTCATGGAAGCAGACTTTATGGAAACATCTTTCTCCTATAGAGTGGCTGGTGGACTTGAACCGCCGACCTTTCAGTTAGCAGCTAAGCGCTTAACCACTATGCCACTAGGGCTCCTTAATGGAATATTACTGTCTCATAAAAACAAATGAAGTATTAATCCCTGGATGAAGATCACATATCATATAAATTCATTTATATGAAATATCCAGAATAGGTAAATCCATAGATTCTGACAGATAAGTGGATGCCAGCAACAGGGGGTGAGGGGGAGTGGGGGTGGTGGGAGGAGAGGTAGGATAAGAAATGGGAAGTGATTGTTTAATGAGTACAGGGTTTCCTTTTGAGTTAATTAAAATGTTCTGGAAGTAGATAAAGGTAATAGTTTGCTGCCCAATACTGTGAACATACTAAATGTCATTAGATTGTACACTGTAAAATGGTTAATTTCATATTATGTGTATTTCACCTTTTTTAAAAAACGAAGGAAGGAAAGAAAGACGGATGGACTTGGAGTCAGAAGTCAGGAGGGTCTGATCCTACAACCTGAAGCCCACTAGCCTCATATGAGATTGTCAGATGAAGCAAATAAAATACAGGTGCCCAATTAAATTTGAATATCAGATAAAGAACAAATAATTTTTTTAGTATAAGTATCCCCCAAATGATACATAGGACATACTTATACTAAAAAATTCATTGTTTATCTGAAATTCAACTTTAACTGGGCATCCTGTATTTTATCTGGCAACCCTAGCCACGTAGAGATCTCAGATCTACCTGATGTAGTAAAAAGACCATGGGTTTTAGAGTGAAATAAACCTGTGTTTGAATCCTAGCTCAACCACAAACTAAATGTATAAACAAAGATAGTTGCTAAATGTATAAACAAAGATAGTTGAACAACCTGCCTCTCACTTTAAACGATGTAAATGGTGATGATAGCACTTCGCAGGGCTGTTCTACAGTTTAAGTGAGATAAAGACAATGATAATAATTGCTAATATTGCTGTTGCTTTGTTTATTAAGTACTTAACAAATGTTAGTTTCCTTTGCTCTGAGCTTCAAATATTTCCCCCTCTGAAAAATGGTCTTAAAGATACTAGTTAATAAGATTCAAATGTATTTTCTGATAAGAATAAGGATACTCCTTCCACAGATCACAGAGCAAATATTGAGAAGAATGTATTTCCCTTGGGTTGGCAAAATAACCCCGCATCCATCCAAGGGTCATTTAGCCCACCTGACTGTGATGAAAACAGTTTGCAGTAGGGAGCCTTCAGTTGGCGTTCCTGGGTGGTGTAAACAGTTAACGTGCTCGACTGCTAACTGAAAGGCTGGAAGTTCGAGTCCACCCAGAGGTGCCTCAGAAGAAAGGCCTGGTGATCCACTTCTGAAAAATCAGCCATTAAATATCCTGCGGAGCACAGTTCTACTCTGACACACATGAGGTCACCATGAATTGGAATCGATTTGAGGACCACTGGACGGGAGCCTTCAGTTTCCTCAGAAGAGTTCACAAGCTTCCCCCCTCACAACCCCTAAACCGATGTTTCTTTAAAACGTGGTCTGAGGACCCTCAGCATCAGAGCCACCTATGATCCCAAGGGCACGATTACAGGCACAACCCCCGATCTACCCAATCTGAGTCTCCAGGGTGGGACCCAGAAAGTACTTCCTAACAAGCTCCTCAGGTGATTCTTAAGCACAATGAAATTTGGGCACCATCACCCTACTCCCTCAACCCCAAACCCAGGAGTTATAGTGGCAAACTCATCTCTCCAAAAGAACTTCCTTAGGGAAAATAAATAGGCTCTGAATATCCTACAAGGAAGGATAATGACAAACTCCAGAGTGAAACCAGAATGGAAGCTTCAAAGCTTTTATATGAGGAACAGACCAGCTCATCTAACACTCTGTTTTGGAGCATTTGTGTCAAATTGACATTCCAATTGCAAGACTGTACATAAAACCCCATTCAACTATTTAGCACTGTACAGATTCTACATAAGTCTTGAAGTTACTGACTCAATTCATTTTCCTTCGAACTATAAGACAGATTAATCTAAAATAAATTAAGACAGGCAACCAGAAGTAATGTTACCATAGCCACTGAACAGTCTTTAGACTGCTGGATCAGTAAGCTGCTTAAGATCTACGCGAGCACAGGATGCCACATCTGCCCAGCAATCGTCTGCTCTGAAGCCTAGGATTTAGAAACCCTGTTTGTCTGTAATAACAAAAACTCAAGAGAGGGGGTAACGTGCAACTCAAGCTTTTTCTTTTACTGGTATCATTTCTTCCCCTAAAGAGGGATATGATGAAGATGACTCATATACTAGTATTTCAAGTTATATTAAAATTGCATGAAGGTCTCCACGTTTCTGAAATATACAGCTTCACTCATTTGGAAAAAAAAATTCTGAAATACTGTAAGTTATCCCTGACGTAAGTTGCTTAGAGTCTAGCAAGAAATAAAACACAAAGAAATAATTATAAGATATTCTAAGAAGTATTACAATGGAGGGAGTTTCAGTGTCAAGAAGGACAACCAGGCCAGATTTTGGGGGAGGGGGGAGATCCTAGAAGGCTTCCCAGAGAAGATGACATCTAAACTAAGGAAGAAGGGAAAGTAGAAGGAAGCAAGACAAAGGGGAAGGGATGCTGGCAAGGGTAGGCAGCAGGTGTAAGACCTATAGGTAAGGGAGAAGATCATGATGGTTTCAAGGAGCAACAAGGAGTTCAACCTGGTTGGCAGGAGGAGGGCAAGGTAGACAATGGCTAGAGAGCTTTGTTCCTGCTTTGTTAAGGCCATCTTCTGCTCAGTGTCATGCCAACCAAAAGGCTCAAAGCTAAGAAGCTAAACCCAGTTCCCAGCAGGGTGAACAAGAAACTCTCACAGTAAAACACCAACCTATATCAAAAAAAAAAAAGAAAAAATGATAGAAATGTGTTCTCAAAGTCATCAATATTTGCTGCTGGTAGAAAACAAGCCAAGTTTTCAATGCAACTACAGAACTTTGAGTTAGTGACTGGAAGGAGACCTAAGCAGCCTCGCGGAGTTCTGGTGACATTCTGTTTCTGGATCTGGGTGCTGGCTACACAGATGTGTCCAGTTTGTGAAAAGACATCAAGCAGAATCCTTGTGGTTTGTACCCTTCCCTGCACACATGGTTCATTGTAGTAAAATTTCCAATGAAAGAGGGAAAATGTAACATTTAGCATCTTATTCCCCCTTATGGACTGATGCAATCATATTTATAAGGTTAAGATGTCCATCATCTTGAACTTAAAGTACTGCTGCTGTCTGCTGGAATCCAAAACTGATCACCTTAGGAAGAATTTCATATCTCCAAGACATTACTAAGTAAAACCTAGCTCATTCTCCGTATGCAGTATCCTCTCTTTTGTAGGCTAATTAAAAGAGCTTGTCCCGGCTGGCCTGGGTTAATAATAGAACACTACTTCATATTTAAACAACAGATCTTACTTTTGAAAGGTTTTGTCTCTTGTAAAACCTCAGTTTTTATATGAAACAGAAGAGTTATTTGATGCTGGTTTTTACCTGAGTCACTAAGGTAAATGGCAACAAAGCCAGAACTGAGTCCTTGAGAAATCTGGGGTCAGAGCCAGACAAAGGTTCAGAACTTTGTCTCTGTATCCTCCTTGGGATGCCCTCCTCAGCCACCTGGCATGCAAACACTCTCACCATTGGTTTAGAAAGCAGATGATAAATACTTTGAATGGGCTTACAGTCTAATGAACAAAACAGGTATCAGACAGAAAACTCCTAATTGGAAGATTATATTTCTAGTTATAACCCCAAAATGGCTTTTGCAAATTATCAAAGCAACTCAAGTCTGCACCATCTTAATTTAAAACAACATAATTTGAGACTGCGAGAAACCTAATTGCTGGCTAAACAACTGTTTCCAACCGTCATTGGCTTCCCATAACCCTACACACGATCCTGTACGCACATGCTCAAATTGCCTGATGTGGAAGGCATCTGGCCTGAGCTCTGTGCTGCCAAAAGAAATCTTTGGAAGAAAGCAACAGAAGGAATGAGCTTTTGCACAGGATTTTCCATGCATTGGCTCAGAGCAATTTCACTTTCCAGAACGCTTCCCTGAAATGTTAAGAAGGAAATTGTTGTTTTTATTGTTGTTGTTAGGTGCCATCGAGTCGGTTCCAACTCATAGCGACTCTACGTACAACAAACAGAACAAAACACTGCCCGGTCCTGTGCCATCCTCACAATCGTTGCTATGTTTGAGCCCACTGTTGCAGCCACTGTGTCAATTCATCTCCTTAAGGGCCCTCCTTTTCTTCGCTGACCCTCTAATTTACCAAGTGTCTTAGTCGTCCAGTGCTGCTACAACAGAAATATCACAAGTGGATGGCTTTATTTCTTCAGAGTAAAGTAGGCTAAAAATCCAAATTCGGGCCGTCAGCTCCAGTGAAAGGCTTTCTCTCTCTGTCGGCCTTCTCATCAATGTTCCCCCGGACTAGGAGCTTCTCCACGCAGGGACCCCGGGTCCAAAGGATACGCTCTGCTCCTGGCACTGCTTTCTTGGTGGTATGAGGTCCCCATCCTCTGCTTGCTTCCCTTTCCTTTTATCTCTTGAGAGATAAAAGGTGGTGCAGGCCACAGCTACCAAGGCCTCCACCAGACTGAGTCCAGTACAGATAGATGGTGCCCGGCTACCACCACTGACTGCTCTGACCAGGATCACAACAGAGGGTTCTGGACAGAGCTGGAGAAGGATGTAGAACATAATTCTAACTCACAAAAAAAAGACCAGATTTACTGGCCTAAAGGAGACTGGAGAAACCCCGCGAGTATGGCCCCCAGACACCCTTTTAGCTCAGTGGTAAAGTTATCTTGGAGGTTCACCATTCAGCCTGGGAGTGGACAGCCACGTAAAACCAAAAGGGACTAATGAGGTACAGTAGTCCAGTGACAAGGGCCAGAAGGCAGAAGGGGACAAGGAAGCTGGTGATAGGGAACCCAAGGTTGAGTAAGGATATTGTTGATGTGTTGTGAGATAGGGCAACATGTGTAGTTAAATGAGAAACTATTTTGTTCTGTAAGCCTTCATCTTAAGTGAGAATAGCAGCACAATTGGAAGAGCATAGTCAATGTCACTGAACTGTGCATGTAGAAATTTCTGGAATGGTGTCTCTTTGGCTATGTGTATTTTCACCAAAAAAAAAGGTTGAGAAGTTAGAGGGTTGACATGTTGTGGGGTTGTAACCAATGTCATAAAACAATATGTGTACTACTGTTTTATGAGAAACTATTTGTTCTGTAAGCCTTCACCTGAAGTACAATAAAAAAAAAAAAAAAAGGTGGTGCAGGCCACACCCCAGGGAAACTCCCTTTACATTGGATCAGGGATGTAACCCGGGGAAGGGTGGTGTTACAATACCACCCTAATCCTCTTTAACATAAAATTACAATCACAAAATGGAGGACAACCACACAATTCTGAGAGTTGTGGCCCAGCCAAATTAAAATATACATTTTTGGGGGGACATAATTCAAAGCATGACACCAAGAATGATGTCTTTCTCCAGGGACTGGTCCATCCTGATAATGTGTCTCAAGAATGTGAGACGAAGCCTCACCATCCTCGCTTCTAAGGAGCATTCTGGCTATACTTCTTCCAAGATAGATTTGTTTGTTCTTCTGGCAGTCCATCGTATATTCAAGAAGGAAATCAGTGCTGCTCATTATACAAGGACTTTTTTTCTCATGTCTAATTTCTACACCTCTGAGAATTCTCAACAACCTATAGTGGAATAGTGGAATATACACATATATCAATGAGGATAAATATATAGGTGTATATACACAAAATTTTTAATAAAAGGCTTTGCCACTCAATCGTATATATATATATACGTATGTAGGTATATGTATACTTATGTATACATATGTATGTGTGTGAATATATGTATATGTGTGTATGTACATATATATAGAGAGAGAGATCATATATAGAGTCACCATTACAGCCCTTGAAAACCCCTCTATGTAGTGCAGTTCTACCCTGCAACACACGGGGTCGCCATGAGTAGGAATCGACTTGACAGCAATGCGTTTGGTTTTAGTTTTACCAGTGAGTAACCTTAGATTACTAGCCCCTTCATTGTTTGATTTGCAACAGCAGTGGCTGTATGAGGTTAATCCGAGGACTGAGGAAATTCTGACTCACAATCCCAAAAGGCTAAAGTTCCAAATCTTGTCATACAATCCTGAATTCATTTCAGTGCTGGGAAACCTCAAGTCCCAAAGAGAACACAATCCAACATTCGCTCTCTTCCTTCCAATACAGATGCAGATATAATTTAATAATAGTGCCCTCCTTCCCAAGTGCAATTAAAAATGGCCTTCATTACTCCTCTGAATGAGTGTGTTTTATAATGCTGCAATCTCTGGTTCAATAAAAAAGCAACTACTGTACCTATCACGGCAAAGCTGTAAAAAGTGATGAATGTGCTTTTGGTCGCTCCAAAGGCAAAGAAAAAAAAATTGTTTTTAAAGAAATATACACAAAATAACTTGGTGCAACCTGTGCCTATAGAAATCGACAGTCATTAATTTCAGAACTCCCTGGTTTTTCTAACTTTGATTCTTTCTTCCTTTCACTTAGGAAGGGGCTAGGTGTGAAGTACAACACAGAAGGTGGAGATGGAAGAAATACACATAAACTTGTATACAGAGGGAGACTGAAGGGCTGAGAATGTACATCGCTTAGCAGTCATCTCAACTACTGGACGCAAGAAAAGTGTGTGATCGTGTGAGAGAGAGAGAGAGAGTGTGTGTGTGTGTGCGTGTGTGTGTGTGGCAAGAGAGAGAGAGAATATGATTCAGAGAGGTGCTTGTTGGAACAGGAATAATCATTAACGAGCCATCCAGCATTAAACTGTTAGTAGAACCACAAGGTAAATTGGTGGGTTCAGGTTCTACTGCAGGGAAGATTCATATCCTGTGACTATTCATCATACATTGTCTGGATCCGGAAATGGATTCCTTAAATCCTCACTGGGATGATCTGCTACTAGGCTTTAAAGGCTCTTTGTCTTTCTTTTCCTACTATCCCCAACCTGAACAGAATCAAGCCTTCTATTTTCCAGATGCTATTTAAACACTGGCCATGTATTGAATATTGTTATCATCCCCATTTTATAGTTGGGGAAACTGAGGGAGAAGTTAACTAACTCTGCCCATAGTTACCCAGTTGGTAAGTGACAGAGCCAGGATTTGAACCTAGGTGTCCAGGTTTCAGATTCCACACTCTTAACCACAATGCAACACTGCCTTCTGATAACGGCTGGTTAAATAACCAAAGCAATAAATCCAATGCATGAGAAATGCTTCTTTTATAGTCTCATTTTGTTCCAGACCCTTGACCAATCCAATGTGGAAAAGATAACCCAGCAATGCCAATTGGTCAGCCCTCGTTATCAGCTTTGGAGATTACTCCCAGTCTCTGCTTCTCTTATACGTTTACTGACATTTACCATTTTAATGTTCTTCCAGAAGCATTAGAAGCAACTTGCTTTGTTTTTTCAAAGGCAAGAGGGCCTAAAATGTGTATTTGGGATTTTATTAGTCATCCTTATAAAAATACTTGTCTAGAGAGAAGTTTAATAAAATTTCATTTGGAAATTGAAAATGCGATCAACCCATCTGGTCTTAGTTCCTACAGCCACATAAAATGTACACAATTTATTCTGATACCATTAGAGATTTTATTTACAATTTCCATCCTTGCTTAAATTCGAAAGGAACATCTTGTGATCTTCCCTCTATATAATGTTACTTTTAACTTTTATGCTAAATTTCTACCCAAACCTAGTTACTGATGTATATATTCAAGGTAGAGGTGGTTTTAAAAACATCAAGTGAAATCAGAACTATTTTAATTGTATTCGCTAAAACACGCTCTCAGATGCTATTATAATCCTCTATAAAACAATGTCTCAGTGCATTATCTGATCAAAGACACAAATACAGAGCTTTTTCATATTCAGCTACCCAGCATTAGACAAAGGGACTAGAGCAGCTAATCCTTGCTGTCATAGCCTTCTTTGATTAAAACGCAGCATATGCCCTTCAGCATTAAGCACCCTCTGAGGTTATTTCAGGACTATGCCTGATCGAATACTACTATGTTCTGGGCTAACGTGGCTGAAGGGAAAGAGGCCTGGATCTGTGAGTCACAGAGTCAGGCGTGTTCTTCAGCATTCACTTCTCTCCTTCTGTGACCTTCCAGCAAGTCACTTAGCCTCTCTTGACCATAGCTTCCTCATCTATAAAACCAGGATAATAGTACCTACCTCCTTCTGACCTTACACGGTGGTTATGCAGATATTTAAAAAAAAAAAAAAGAAAGGTAAATGTAAAAAAAATACTTTGCAAATTGCTCAGAAATGGTTAAACGCAGGGCTGCTAACTGAGAGGTTGGAGGTTTGAATCAACCCCGCAGCTCTGCTGAAGAAAGACCTGGCGATCTGCTTCCATAAAGATTACAGCCTAGGAAACCCAATGGGGTAGTTCTACTCTGTGCCATAGGGTTGCTATGAGTCAGAATCCACTTGACGGCACCTAACACAACAACAACAACAAACACAGTTATTGCTGAGCCATGTGGGGAAGGCAGAGTTAAATCAGATCTATATCCTTTAAGGTAGCTTAACTTTCCCGTGATAAACGGCTGTACATTTTTACAGCTTCCAGTATACTTTGTATGTTAGAACAATATTTATGAGTTCATTTCAAAGCTTTCTAATTTCAGTCAGAGTCTGTGAAAAGCGTACACATTAAAATTTCTCTATAAATCATTTATTGCACAAATACGAACTTTTATTTTCAAAAAATTTTAAAAAGAGGGGAGGCTGTAATGGGTAAGGACTGCCTAACTATCCGCTTTGGGTAGCTTCTAGGAATATATTTTTCCTATGGCAGGCAGTTGATAATATATTGTAAAGGTTTTGTTATGACCACTAAAATATTAGGAACTTCAGGTATCTTTCCCCAAAGTCTTACACAGCCACTGCCAACCTGAAAGTCCTCACTGGGTTAAGTCATTTGGTAGCTAAGTTATAAGATATATGTATTTAATCTCTCTTTGGGGCTAAACATTAGCTAATAATTGTCAGGAAGGTTTTGACATTAAAAACTTATGATTCAAATAAAGCTTCTCTGCAGAAGTTCAGGTACTGAGATCTAAGCACTGTAAAATGAACACTTCTGGAAGGTGGCCAATTTGGAGAACATAAAAAATGTCACCCCCAGTCAGACCAGAAGTCCAGCTCCCCCCCTACACTGTGTCTGATACTGGCATCAAACATACTCTGTACAAAAGAATCATTTCCCCGCATGACGATGCACCGAAAGGTTAGGGACGTTGTCTGAATGTCGCCAGCTTGCCCTCCAGAAGCCATCACTGGGCTTTGCCTAAATCATTCCTGAGCACAAGGCCCTGGCATTGTGACTGCACAGGTGCTTGGGATAATGAGTTCTATGTGCTTGTTATCCTCTGGGCAAAGGCATGCCATTTTCCTTTATTTGAACTAAAACTACCTCCTTCTCGCTTAAAGTGATGCCCTTTTGTTACAGCATTCTGGGATGTGGTGAGTAAGCTGGTGTTCCACCATCCTATATCCTACCTGTCTCCCTCATCCTTCAACTCTCAAGTGCTAATCTTTTTGCTCTTTACCTTATCCAGGAGCCATACTATGCTCTTGATCATTTTAGTTGTCTTGATCAACCTATTTTAGTGAAGGCACAGAGATTCAGGTCATAACTAAAGGTTTTCCACCTGAATCAAACAGAAACTTGGCTGAAAACCAAGACTCAGTAAGCCTCCCAACTCAAAAAATTCCAGGGAACGTGACCATCAGTGCAACCTCCGTCACTGCATTCATAATAGGTACAGTTTATGCTACCCGTGAGCAACAACCTATTTGGTGTCTGCGAAGTTGATAAATGTGAATATATGATGGGGGAAGAGAGAAGAAAAAATGGGGGGAGAGAGATATAAAAAGAATACATTCTTAATTTCCCTTAGAATGGATTCCTAAAGTTAACCCAACAATATCAATAACTGTTGCTTATTATTTTAATAATTTAAAGATGTATTAATTATATTGTGGTATGCAACCGGGCAGACTAAAAGAAACAATCAAGTACTTTTCACGGAAAAAAAGAAAGTGTGCAATATCACTTATGGAGATGCAAGCAGGCTACTAAATATTTGAACAGCATACAGCTTGGCACCCAGGCGTATTTGATGTATAGAAACTTTAGCAAAAGTCAAAAGTCAGATGAATCAAGGTGAGGAAAAGAGGGACAGGTAGACGGAAGATTTAAGTCTGTCGCTTCAGTCTGATGTCATAAATCAAGTCATAAACTACATAACACTACAAGCCAGGTCCCATTATTTCCTGGAAAATAACTGATTTTTTCAGAAGTATTCAAAATATTTTATAAAATGGCAAAGTAGTTTCATTACTTAGGATGAACTGGGGCAAAGTTTGCTTTTGTATTATGTAAGGAAAGGGTAGTTTGCTAAGAATAAGGTAAACAAGGAGAAGCCACTTACAAAAGAATCAACTATTTTTAAGAACTTTAAATACAACAACATTACTGGTAAACAATGGGCTAATTATAAATAACTCAAGAATTCTCATTGAGAAGGAATGTTCCTGACCACTGGCAATTAAGTATGGTGTTACTACACTCCAAACAATGGGTAGTAGCTGTAAATACTCCTTTGGGGGCTTTGGCACAAAAGAAAAATCAGTGGAAGGAGAGCTAACACAAAACAGGAATGGCTTAACTTCTTTAGTCAGTTTAGATGCAAGAGAATGTAAATGGAGTCTCAGGCTACACTGAGGATACAGTAATCATAAACGAAATCCTCAGCCTCCATCAAAGAATGAAAGCTAAATCCAGGTGAAGAACTGTAACTAAAAATTAATCACCCCCCCCCCCATTCCAAAAGCTCTCTAATTTTTTTTTTTTTCTGTTAAGAGACAAAAGATTAAACCTGAAGAGGTAGATGAAAAAACTAAAAAAGCATAAGTGATAGTAAATATGGAAGAAATAGTGGCCACAGCAGTAAGTATCACATTTCTCCAACAGCTTATTAGGAGCAAGACTTGAGCACAGACCCAGAGCTGCTCGTTAATGATAATGTCAGGTCCAGAATTAGCAGTGACATTTCTTCCTTTATTCCTACATATTTGTTTGTTGTCACATTTCTGCTCCATGATGTATATTAAGCACTTACCTTATGCCAGATGCTGGGAACGTAAGGATATCTGACACCAATCTTGCCTTTAGTGGATTATAAATCTAGGTTGGCAGCCACTCACTTTTCCCTGCCTCTGATCTCCAATCTACCCCTTATTATTTTCTGGATGCCTCATTGAGATATGGCAATGCAGGAGAAATTTCAAAATAAAAATAGGAGGTACTAATGTTTCAAGAAATAAACCAAAGTAGAAACAAAATAGATCAAGAAAGGTGAGAAAGTGCAATTGCCGTAAACCAATACTCCATATATCTGCCAGGACTCTTCTTGACAGTGTTTTATGAGCAACCTTTCTAGGATGGCTGACTTCTCAGGAGCTGTTTAGAAACAACAACAACAAAAAAATGCCTAAGGTCTACAGATGAAAAACGTGCTTGGGTGCAACGTTTTCCAAAAGGCAGCATTTCCTCCTGACCCAACGGGAGCTTCTACATCATTCATTCATTCATCCAGACATCCATTTGTTTTTCATTTAGTCATTCATCCATTCATTCAACTCGTATCTATGGAGACCTGCTATATTCCCAGCAACATACAGGCTCTAGGGATAAAACGGCTTTCAAACAAAACAAAACAAGGTCCCTATCTTCATGGAACTTGCAGTTCAGTGGAGGGGGAAAGATGCTATTTAAGTAATCACATAAATATAGAATTTACACAATATGATAGATGTTATAAGTGAACAGTCCAGGAAACTATATGGCACATAACAAGGGAAACTGATCTAGGATGAGGAAACAGGGAAGGCATCGGTTTGAGAAAATAACAAAAGACCAAGGAGTCGGCCCAGAGTACAGAGAAAGAAGGGAAGGGTGATGCTGGATGAGGCTGGAGAACAAGGGGAAACTAGGTCAACAAGGCATGAACTTCAGAGGACACTGTAGGAAAATTATCCTTCATCGGTTATGATGCTGAACAGGTTTCAGTGGAGCTTCCAGTCTAAGACAGACTAGGAAGAAAGGCCTAGCAATCTACATACCAAAATCAGCCAAGAAAAATCTTTTGGATCGTATCAGTCCGATCCGTAACCAATCATGGAGACAGCACAGGACCAGTCAGCATTTCCTTCCACTGTGCATGGGGGCTCCATGAGTTGGGAGCCACCTCAACAGCAGCTAACCACAACAGAAATCTAAAGTTGAATATGCCCATTTTTGGTCATCATATTTCCTTGTCCCCTTTCCAGTTGCTGTAAGAAACCTTCATTGAATTAGAAAGATGCACAGGATGGAGATGGTCAAAAGAACTCTACATATGAAGGACTAGATCCTTCCCTGGCTGTTTCTACTGGCTTCACCATGAGAAAAACACCAAAGTGCAGGAGCAGATTTCTAAGTTGTGAAAGCAGCCAAAGACCTGAAGAGCAGACATTCCAGCCAAAGAATTTTGGCCTGAGGAATAAAAACAAAAACAAAACAAACCACACCGGGTTTAAGGTAATGGAAAGAGCTCGATATTGCGTATTCAAGTCCCACTCAGACACACCTTGAAAGACGCTGAAGGGGAAGCTTAGATACTTTCTTCACAGCGCAATTCCCAACAACTTCTACCATCTGAACAAGAAAAGCCCCAAACAAGCAAAATCAAAGGTTCAGAATCTCAGGGGACAACTTAGTCAACTGGCATAACATAGTTCACAAAGATAATGTTCAACATCCTAGATTGGTGTGTAGCATCTGGGGTCTTAAAAGCTTACGAGCAGCCATCTAAGATATAACTATTGGCCTCTACTCATATGGAGCAAAAAAGAATGAAGGTAATTAAAGGCTCAAAGAAGAAACTAGTCCATGGGACTAACAGCCCACACGAATCCCAGCCTTCTCTTACCTGAGACCAGAAGAACTAGATGGTGCCCGGCTACCACTACCGACTGTTCTGACCGGGGACACATTAGAGGGTCCTGGATAGAATGGGAGAAAAATGTAGACCAAAACTCAAATTTCAAAAAAGGCCAGACATACTGGACTTTAGAGACTAGAGGAACCCCAGAGACTATAGCCCTGAGATAACTTTTGCACTTGGATCTGAAGCTATTTCTGTAAGCCACCTTGCAGCCAAGTAATAGATTGGCTTATAAAATAAACGATATCACCCATGAACTTTGTGCTCCCTTAAACAATTAGCTACATAAGACCAAGCGGTCAACATTTACCTAAAAGCAAAGATGAGAAGGAAAGGAGGGAAAGGGAAGCTAGATCAATGGAAACAAAACAAAGAAAATGGATATAATGAGAATGCCGACACATTATATAAATTGTAATCAATGACACAAAACAATTTGTATAAAAATTGTTAAAGGGGAACCTAATTTACTGTGTGAACTTTCAACTAAAACACAATAAAATATTTTTTTTAAAAAAATCAAAGATTCAGTAAATGCATGCACAAGGCTGTAAAAGGAGAAGACCGGTGTGCAAGGCCTGAGTGGGTAACTGATGGCACTGCGGACCTCATGCAAAGCAGTTTTGGGCACAGAAAAAAAAAAAATGCAATGAAGGAACTTCGTGTTTTTCCTCTTCCATACTTTTTTTTTTTTTTTTTTCCAGAAATACCACTTTAAAGTTTTGACAGTTATGAAACATGTCAGCTGATAGTGAGAATTCATCAAATGTGCCATAAATGACAAGAAATGAGAACTCGAATCCTGAAATTGGATGGGCTTCAAAAGTTCCTGACAATCACTGCCATAAATCATACAGGCACATCAATCTCTGGCTGGGGTGAAGAAGGCTTTGCAGACAGCAAAAATGCCAGACCAAGGCTAATGGAGAAAATGGATGCCACACTCTGAATGGAAAAGGATGGCACTTTATTGTCAGGATTGTTTCTTGAGTTCCAGAGGTTGGGGCCCAGTTATGCAGTTATGATAAGAGATGCCACCCATCACCATCAGCGTGAGGAAAATCCATGGATGTCTCCATCTACACAACAAGAGACACAGGAGCCAATGTCAAGCCCTCCAATCTTCTTGGGAACCACACCCAAGGGAACTTGGCCTGGGGAACTTAGACCCTGCTAAGAAAATTCCAGTTATCTAGCTCACAAATACCACAACAGCGTCAGCGCTCGGCTAAGGTAAGGACTGGGAGAGAAAACAGAACGATCATGATGATGGCGCAGGACCAGGCTGTGTTTCGTTCTGTTGTACACAGGGTCACTATGCGTCGGAATCAACTTGATGGCAATCGGTTTGGTTTTTTTATTTTGGTTTACTCAGGGTTGGTGCTGTGAAAGAACTTCAAACACACAGAATAGTTTTACAATGATGCATCCCTTGGGCCCATTTGTCTCATCAGGAAATTAAGAAAGGGTGGATATCCAGGTCCCTCATGTTTAGAGAGTGCTTTTAAGTTTACAATAGGAGCCCTGGAGGCACAGTGGTTAAGCATTCAGCTGCTAACCAAAAGTTTGGCAGTTTGAATCCACCAGCCGCCACTGCTTGGAAACCATATGGGACAGTTCTACTCTGTCCTATAGGGTCGCTGAGTCGGAACTGACTCGACGGCAATGAGTTTGTTTTTTTTGTTTTTTGGGGTTTTTTTTGTTTGTTTGTTTGTTTTGTTTTCAAGTTTACAAAGTGATTTCTCATGTACACGTTATCTCATTTAACGTTTGCAACAGCTCTGCAGTTGACCACATTCTGCAAATGTGGAGAGGCAATGGTGGTTCACTGGTGGAATTCTTGCCTTCCAGGGCAGAGACTCAGGTTCAGCTTCCAGCCAATGCACCTCATAAGTAGCCACCACTTGTCTGTCAGTGGAGGCTTGCGTATTGCTATGATGATGAACAGCTTTCAGCTGAGCTTTCAGACTACGAGAGACTAGGAAGAAAGGCCTGGCCATACACTTCCGAAAATCAGCCAGTGAAAACCTTATGAATCACAACAGTCAAATCCACAATTGATCATGGGGATGGTGTAGGATAAGGCAGCGTTTCCACTGTGCACGGGGTTGTCATGGGTCACAGGCCAACTGAACAGCAGCTAACAACAAATATGGAAGAAACTCAAGCGCAATGAATTGAACAAATCTTACTCAGGTCATTCAGCTAAGGGACGGAGCCAAGACTCCAGTCCAAGTCTTCTGATTGTCCTCGACCTTCTCTCTCCACCAGTGCTTGTTCTGAGTTTCAGCTTACATGAAATGCAGACACACACATCCAAAAGGCAAGCAAATTCTTTTTTGACCATACAATGTTTGTGCTGAGCTGCAACTTTCTTGGAAGCACTTGACATTGCATTGAGCTCTTAGCGTTCATCTGAAGGAACCATCTGCCCCATCAGCAGTCATATACCATGTCTCCAAATCGACACAAAGTATTTAATCTCTTATCACCCTTATTTAGTCTTTAAAAAAAAAAAAGATTCCCCTATGCATTAGGAGCACTCTGATTAGTTCACGCTAGTTTAAACATTGCTAAACGACTGGCAAAATGGCAAGGGCTGAATTTGCAGCCATTCCCTAGTCACCTTCCTAGTTGCCTTGGGAATTATTACTTTTTATTAGAGCAATCTCAAGAGTTTACAGTTATCAACGATATGCAATTATCAGCACATATTAACCATGCTGCTTGATGCTTGAGCTTATTTTTCCATTAATAGAAATGCTGCAGTTTCTAAATGAATTATAGTGGGAATTAATGGTTGCCAAAATGAGTTTTCACCTACAAGTGAAAGTTTTACAACCAATTATGTATTTTAACAGGAGACTAGGAGGAAGAGTTGTGGCCCTAAACCCCAAAGGCCATTGTGGTGAGGACCACATCTAAATCAATGAAAGCCTGCAACACCGGACAGATGGGGAAGGCCTTGCGTCTGGGGCTTCTATAGCAGCAGCTCTCTCCCACAGCTACCAGCGCTACACTGGTGGCCTAGGGCCATGTCTGGGAAAGGGCAAGGGCGCATCTGGCCTGCAGGAAAAATAAATCCTTTGTAAAGGCATACTTCCAGGTTAATTGAGAGAGCAGCAGATATTGCCAGAAAATTGATACTTAAGAGAATCTCA
Source organism: Trichechus manatus latirostris (assembly GCF_000243295.1). Lineage (NCBI taxonomy): Eukaryota > Metazoa > Chordata > Mammalia > Sirenia > Trichechidae > Trichechus > Trichechus manatus. Next base: position 6,312,055 of record NW_004443958.1, read on the forward strand.
ATGGCAATTCTAACGTAATCCATTCACCAGACGCTGTGGTTTTTATAGACTAGAGGAACCTGCCTACTTTATTTAGGTGAGTGTCTGAAAACCTGGTGTTTTCTGGTTTTCCCAAATGAAAAAAACAAACAAACTTCTCTATATGAATGGATCATTGGTGGATGAATCAACAACAAAAAGACAGAAAGAAGACAAAGCATAAAGCGATGCATTATAAAGTGAGATGCAGTCACCATATACACACTCCCCCCACACACATGTATATATCGATGTACATTAAATATAAGAATAAGCCAATGCATGTTGAATAGAGAGGATGTTTAGGCAATATATAAACTAATGTACCCCGTTTAAGAGTTTAAAAAAACATTCCCTTATAATATACATTTGTAGATTCAACATTTATGAATATGAAAAACGATACTTAACAATACTTAAAAGGGAGCCTCTTCAAAGGATCATGATATACACAGATACTATGTGGGTCAAAATGTGGAGTCAAGTAGGGTGAGTCCAAATCCTGGCTCCTTTACACATGAGCTGTAAGGCCACCACAAAGTAACTAACTTCTCCAAGAGTCTGTTCCCCATCTGACAAGTAAGGATCTTGATAGTGCTAAACTCCTGTGTTATACTATCTGGCACAAGTAAATGCTTCATAAATCTTAGTGATGATTCATCTGCAAATGAACTTGATATGCCTGAGAAAGCTGGACAATGAAAAAGGAAGACCAAAGAAAAATGGACACATTCGCATTATGGTGTTGGCAAAGAATAGTGAATAGACCACGGAATGCCAAAAGAACGAACCAATCTGTCTTGGAGGAAGTACAGCCAGAACGCTCCTTAAAAACCAGAATACTTCATCCCACTCACTTTGGGCATGTTATCAGGAGGGACCAGTCCCTGGAGAAGGATATTATGCTTGGTAGAGGGTCAGTGAAAAGGAGGAAGACCCTCAGTGACATGGATTGACACAGTGGCTGCAACAATGGGCTCGAACACACCTACCATTGTGAGGATGGTGCAGGACCGGGCAACGTTTTATTCTGTTACACATAAGGTTGCTATGAGCTGGAGCCTAATGAATTACACATAACAACCAGAGCTAGAAGCAATGTCCCTTAGCAAGTAAATGTATCCAATAAACAGTCAGTGTCTCGCCTTCTATGAGCTTTGCTCTTCTCTACTTCCTATCAACAAACCACCCAGCAGCAGCCTGCACAAGATATAGCTCTCAGGGTGAGGGCAACTTACTTGCACATTCCTTATTGATTTTAAGCACAAATGTTTTCCCACAAATATTTGTTTGCTCTCCCAGGTTAAACTACAAGCGCTTCTAAGGTCTTGGAACACATCATTTGAACTTCACTAGTTTCATGCCCCATGCAATGTGGGTGGCTTAAATTCTGCACGCTGTCGAAACGTAAGAATGATACCTATCAAGAAAATTCCCAGGGATATTTCCTCATGCAAGTTACAAAAGTATTTGGCTCTCAATCTGATAATGATTGGATTTAAAAGAGCGGTTTTCTCTCTGAGACCGTTCGAAAGTCTCCCTCATTCTACCACCCTCAAACAAAATAACCACAGAGTGGTTCAGGCAGATGATTTTGTGAGAAGGGTTTTCATATACTAAGTGTTTTCCCATGCTGGGGGGCGGGGGGCGGGGGGAGCTAAGGATATCAACGGCAACTTAAGCAAGGCAGACAGACAACCTGCTGAAGAAGAGAAACAGAGGAGTAACAAATAAATAACAGGAGTCTGAAAAGTGAAGTATATAAACAATAATTAAACCACCTAGGAGCACGTATTCTCTTATCAGGAATATCTCATCTAGATCCTAGGTCTGTTGTTTAGAAAGAGAAATTAGAGGGTTCTCTAGGTCTTAACTTCTGTTTCCAGAATGTGCTAATTCCCCTTTCCTCCTCACCCCCTCCCAAAGAAAAGGAGGGGATAAAAACACTGAAGAAAGAAGAAAAAAGCATATCTGACCCACTTTCACGCTCTAATTTGTAAGGGTCCTTTTAAGCTGATCAAACATTTCCCTTCCCCTCGATGGAATTTGCGATATTTTCCTGACTAGGCAAGGGATGCAGACCTCACGACACCAAGCATAGGCAGTCATGAATGCCAATGAAGAAAGCAGGTTGGGAGTATATCCTAGCTGGGAGGCGTGCGAATGGACTGGAAAGGGCCTGCCCAGTATAAGGAGTGGGGGTGATTCCCGTTGACCAAGAATCTAGACCTAGAGTTGCCACAACTTCTGTCATTCAATAAAAAGATAGAAATTCAGGTTTTCTTATGTGAAAAGTCTCCATTAGCTAAAGTTGGCAATTAATTCAAAATCACAAGGCTTTTTTTGAGCCAATAAACCCCTTGGTGGGCAGCCAGTCTTTGACTTTTGTGCTAGCATAATGTCCACTGCCCCTTGACTACATTGTCTTCTTCCTACTCCACCCGCCGCCGCCCAGCTGTAAACAAGGGCATATTTTCTACCCGCCTTCATACCTGGCCTTTCAACAGGTGGTACTGTCTCACTTAAGGTGAAGTACCAATGTGACCTTTGACACTTCCTCGTGAGTCAGTGGTGTGCTGAAGACGTTCTGTACTGGCTTGTGAGAGCTCAGCTACATTTTTGGTAATTTTGCAGGTTTGAAATTGGCTATGCTGGGAGTCTTTATACCACAGAAAATGACAAATACTATAAATTAGGGCTCCTCTCCCTCCCCCGCCCAAAGGGGATTGTTAAACATCAGCCCACATGCCACTGCATATGATGTCCTATCTAAGGCGTCATGAGCTATAAGTGACTGGTTTAGCAAGTTATATGCAAAACCTGGATTATAGTAAGTAAATACTCGGGTGCCCATTAAGGATGTTGTTGTTGTTAGGTGTCATCGAGTCAGTCTTGACACACAGCAACCTCATGTGACGTAGAACTGCTCCATAGGGTTTACTTGGCTGTAATCTTTAAGGGAGCAGATTGCCAGGTCTTTCTCCTATGGAGTTGCTGAGTGGCTCTAAGCCACCAATCTTACAGTCCGCAGCTAAACACTTAACTGTCTGCGCCACCAAGGCTCCTTTCCATTAAGACAGTGGTCCTCAAAGAGTGGTTCCCAGAGGCAGAGAAGGAAGAGGAGCAGCATCTCCCGGGAACGTGTTAGCAATACAAATTCTCAGCACTATTACCCACTGCCCTGACCTGTTGATCATAAATTTGGGGTGTAAGGCCCAGCAATCTGTGTTGTAACAATCTCTCCAGCTGATTCTGATGCACACTAGAGTTTGAGAACCACTGCTTTAGGACAATACAGGCATGTTCCAGGGCCTGTGCTAATGTTTATGACTCTCTAACCATCCGGTATATTTAAAAATCCATCAGTGCTTCATACTGTCTTTCAGAGACAGCAAGAATTTAACTTTTAAACTAAATTGAAATCTTATCCCAGGGTATACAATTAATGATAACCGGGTATCAGGTGTAAAATTTGCTCTCAAGCAAAAACTCTTGGTACACTTCTTGCCACTTCATTCAACCTCTTTGATAGGAAACCTATCATTAGAAAAATGCAGCAGAGTTTCAGTTGAGAGTTTATTACACCGCGGTCTGACGCAGGGGTTGCTACCTCCCTGGCTGTCAAGAGTCCTTCCAGAAGGTAAGTTAACTTTAGGTGTTTGTGCCTACTGCAGTTCACCAAATACCTGCCCAATCCCTGTTATCCTGCACCAGGTCAGTCTACATATTTGTAAAGCTCATCTGGCCACTGTAGCTTTTAAGGTTGAGACCCTGGCATTTAGGATTGTCCTATCCTCTTGCTGCTAGGGAATTCAGTCTTTCTTTCCCGAAGGTATTCAGTGCTCAGAAATCTTTTGTAACATAAAGAAACATTATAACGGTGTTGGCAATAATAATTAATGATCTGTACCAACTCTAGAGTCTTTGTGTCAAAAAACAATAACAAAATGTGTATATGCAGATTCAAGGCATGGCTGCTGCCTCTAAGTAACTATTCCTAAAGATTTTGTTTCTCTTTTATTGAATGAAAGCTCATATATGATTACCTTTTAAATCAATTCCAGTGTCTATGAGTCTACACATAAGGTACTTATTAGCAAAATGCATACACAAGCTGGGCAGCCACTGAGTAGAATTATCACTGTATTTAATTCTAATAACTAACTGTTATAAAAGGAAGGAGCCCTTATGGTGCAGTGGTTAAGCACTTGAATGCTAACTGAAAAGTTGGCAGTTCGAACCCACCAGCCACTCCATGGGAGAAAGATGTGGCAGTCTGCTTCTGTAAAGATTACAGCCTTGGAAACCCTATGGGGCAGCTCTACTCTGTCCTATAGGGTCGCTAAGAGAATCAACTCAACAGCAACAAGTTTGGTTTTTTGGATCATGGAATGGATGAGAGAAGATAAAGATTAATTGGGATTAGGAGGCAAAATAAGAATAATACAAACAATAAGGCAAGAGCAGAGGACAGTATAATCCAGGTAAAATTTATTAAACATACACTACAAGCAAGACTCCAATTACTCAGTTGGCAGAATATTACCTCCACAGTGCATTGGGCTCCTCTTCTAACCAATGTGTTTTTAAAGCGGTGATTCCTCATGTCCTCTGTCAACTCTTGATACAGTTTCTGGAAGTGACCCAGTTTAATTTCAGATCCCATTGGATTGCTGTGGGGGACTCTGAAACAATCTCAGATAGGCGCCATCATTTTTTTTAAAGGAAGCTTTGTATCAGGGACATGTTTCCTTGGTTACCAGAATCACAAGCATGTGTACCATTTCAAACACTTCCTTCCAGCTATCTTAGGACAACGTTTTCTGGAACCTGTACAGAGTCCATCTTCTCAAAGAGAAAAGTGATAAAGGCTGATAATGTCTCTTAGAGTTCTGGAACATAGGCTGCTTGTTTGAAGCTACCTTTTTAGGCACAGAAACAACAGCAGCCCTGACAATGACGGAAAAGCAAAATGGCATTTAGATCACAAAGATATGAACGTGGCAGTGCCTCGGCCTCATTCACACATCTGAAGTCACACAGCGTTCCTGATGACCGGCAGCACTGCGCAATGGAGTCGCATCAAGAGAATTCTCATTTTCTATTTTCCTGATGGGGTCCGCATTTCTAGGCTGCTGTGACTGTGATACAGGGCGACGACCAATTTAAACAGGTGACCTTGGCTACGGACCTCTTTGATTCTACCCTTGCCACAGGCTGTAGAGGTAGGAGGAATAATTACGCCAACTCCCAAAGCATAGCACTCAACACGCGCCTTCCTATTCGCACATGGAGGGCCCAGCTCATTGCTGGGAGAGCAGGAACACAGCTGCCACCAGAGAAACAGAAATAGAAGCCAATCCCCATAAGAGGTAGTCAGATGAAGGTGAGTTTTTAATTAAAGAGCTAAATTAGAAATTATAAACTGCACCATATACATTGGGAAACATTATTTTTGACAAAATGTTGAGTATTGTGTTACAAAAAGGGTTGTAACAGAAACAGAGCAGGGATTTTTTTGGAAAGAGAATTGAAATGGACGTTTTTTTGAATACCAGCCGTGGGCAGGTTGGAACTGTGCTTGGCCTTTTCATTCGTTGTATAACTTAATCCTCAAATTATCCTGCACAAGTGTGTGTTGTTATTCTCCCCTGGGAACATGAAACTGGAAGCTCACGGGTGAGTCACCATCAAGAGTCTGAGTGGCAGCACCAGGATTCAAACCCAGAACTGAGGCCACCGGAAGTCAGTGCACTTTCCAAAACCACACTACGGAAATCTGGTCCAAGCCCATTTACAGGAAGAGTTATTTTAAATTCTTAAAGTAATTTTTTTTTTTAAGTTCAAAAATTTTAAACTAGCATGCAATGCTTGCTATTTCTTGCTAATCTAGACCACTTAGAGGGGTAAACAGAAAAATAATGTACTGCAAAAACAAAATTTCCTCTGGAAGTCCAATGAATGGTTTTAGATCTAACTTCTATGAACTTAACTCAAACCCACACACACTACACCCAAAAATCCACCACTCATAACACAGTTTTTCAATGGTACCCTTCTAAAAGTATCCCCCTCAGAAACCCAGTTTCTTTCACCACTTAACTATGGGAAATGAACACAGTTGGAATCTACATTGAATATTTTAAATTAGTAAAAATTCTGTCTTTAGGCTTCTCCAAGTACTAAAAAAAAATAAATTATTTTTGACATAACGGCTCCTTTAGGAATTTCCTACTTTTTCTGCATGAGAAATTAAATTTGACGAATTCACACAAGAACTGATTCTATAACCTCCTTGACCTGCGGAGGTAAGTTACTCCCATCTTTCTCCCGCTCCTGCAATCTAAGTGTGTGTCCTCATTTCATTACACTTACAAACAAAAACACTTAAGCAGTTATGACCCATTTTACTACTGTGTCTCTTGCCTCACTTTCTTTTTATCTCAGTCTTTTTTCATGTATCCATGGCGTCCAAACGCATATTCCTAAATTCTAACTCTCCTCTGAATTTCACTTTGATATTTCCATCTGCCTGACAGACATCTTCATACACACTTCCCTGTGGGCACTTCAAATTTGACATGTCCCAAACCATATTATCTTCCCGCCAGAATCCTAAAAGTGCTTAATGACACCACTATCCAGCCAGTTAACCAAGCCAGAAACCTCAGAGGCCCCCTGGCTTCCCCACCTCTTTAACTCTCCCACGCCCTGTCCATTCCACCATCTAAATGTGTCTCAGCTGCCTCCCCTTTTCTGTATCCTCCCATGCCTTAGTTCAGAGTCTCATTCATCTCCTGCCTGGGATTCTGAAATCCCATGATACCTTATTTCTAAGTTGGAGTTCCTCCCCCTACATTCCATCTTACCCTCTGCCAGAGCTATAATTCTAAATAACACATGCTGATTCACCAAACACTTTGCAATAATAGTTTCAACTGAGTTGGACAGAGAAGAATTATGGGAGAATTTCATTTCTTTTTGTGTCATTTATTCTAGCATTGTTTCCATTTCTAATGAACATATATTATTCATATAGTCAGTAATTATGACAAAAAAATGTAAAGATTTAATAAGGTCACTCCACTGGTTCCACAGTGAAGTCCAAACTCCTTAGCCTTGTGGACAAGGCCCTTCATTCATCCTGTGTCCCTCAAGAACCACCTAGGCTTTACCTTCCCCTCCCCCCAGATCCACAGCCTAAGCCTCACACACCACTCCTCTTTCTCCAAACGCTCCTTCGAACCTCTAAGACTTTACAAACTCTGTTCCCTATTCCTGGAATACCCTTCCAGGTGAACTTCATCTTATTCCCCCTTCCATATCTTCCTGTGTGTTCCAAATTTGCTTTACCATAAGAATCACCAGAGTCCAGGGACACAGGACAGACCAACTCAATCAGAATCTTGAGGGGAGAAACCTTGGCATCTGAATATTTGCTCCTCAGATGATTCTTATATTCAAGCAAGAGTAGTAGACACTGGCCTCAATAACGCTCGAGAGAAGGTGAGAAAGGGAATTTAACTTCCTACCTCAATGTCATTTTAGACGTCAAATTTTCTAAGTGTACGGTCAGTGTTTACAGCTGTCTTCAGAACGTTCTCCAGAATAACCAGATCAAAGTCCTTGTATGAAATAAACTAGCCTATGTTGACTCTCAATATTTATGCACTATATATGCACTTATATGTGCATTACGTAAAGAATTAGGAGCTGGACTTGGGCATAAACACGCACACACACACTTAAAGGCATCATTGCCTGCCCTCAAGTACTTTACAATCTTCAGTGAAAGGATCCATTAAAGCACTCCCCTATTATCATAAACCCGAAGAGAGAAATCAGTGTTTGTTCTCTCTTGTACGACACATTTAATGATGTGCCTGCTTATAAAACAGAGCACATACATACATTATTGAGTGTGCTCTACCCAGTTTTATACATTAGCTAAAATCAAATATGAGTTCTCCACTGAAAACTGAAAAATTCATCATCTATTCTCTACCCTATGACTAACCTGCTAAACATTCTTGGACAAATTAAGTTTCAGTCTTTTCAACTGTCCTGCTTTTAAACAACCCTAGATTTCTCTAAGACAGGGCAGAATTATGGAAGAATTTCTCTTTAAATTAATGCAAATTCTGTATTTCACTTTAAATTAGTAAAGAAAGACTTTAAAGGAAGTAAAAATAAGCTAGAAAGGAAGAATTTGAGTTCTGGGTCTCAAAAGTATTTTGTTTTAATGCAAGGGCAGTGTAGATATCCTGATAGTATTTAAAAACATAATATTTTAAAACACAAAATATTCAATAATGGCAAATGGCAAAAGCAACAACTTACACTGGAGGCTTATTTGCTTCTTTAACGAGTAAAAAATAAATTCAATTGAATTCAGCAGATATTACCACATTTGCGGGTGCTCACTCTGTAACACATGGGGTCGCCATGAGTTGGAATCAGCTGGATGGCAAGGGCTTGGGTTCTTTTGTTTGTTTTCCTCCTGTACCAGGAGCTGCGCAAGATGCTGTGGCAAGGGTGGAATCAGCACGTTTCTCAGTCAGACAAAATTTTAAAAGTCACCAAGTCCAGGTACCCTCTCAGCGTCTGACTCCATTTAGCACAGCCTCCAGGGCCCTCCCTTTACTATCAGCCTAATTCGACCCTTAACTTGGATTTAACTTAAAAAACAGTTCAGATGAGCCAGATCTCCTACTTCCAAAACCGTATTTGTTGATGACCTATAAACAGAACACCTACCACTCATAACGCACTTACTGTTTATTAAGCACCAGCTCTGTCCTTGGACCCTGAGCCCATCATTACTCCTTTTAACAACTCTACAGGGCAGATATTACTTCTCCCATTTGCTAAGAGGTTATCCAAGGAGTGAAGCTGAGATTAACGTTTTCTCACTTTGTCATAACTCTTCCTTGAACTACACAAAAAAGATCCCAATAAACTCTGCCAGCTCACCGCCTCCATCCATTTCAGAAGAGGATGGTTTGAACACTGAGCATGACCTTAACAGCAAGGTTTCCCTACTTATTCTACTCCCTTCCATATGGACCGATTTTTTTCTTTCATAGAACTTCGTATAACCTGAAAGGAGCCCTGGTGGCGCAATGGTTAAGTGCTCTGCTGCTAACCAAAAGGTTGGCTGTTCAAACCGACCACCCCCCCCCCAACCCGCCACCAGCAGCTCTGCTGGAGAAAGATCTGGAAATCTGTTCCAGTAAAGATTACAGCCAAGAAAATCCCGTGAGGCAGTTCTACTCTGTCACATGGGGTCACTGAGTCAGAATCAATTCGACAGCACCTAGCAACAACAGTATAGTCTGAAACAATCTTGTTAATAAATTGCTTATTGTCTACCTCTCACATACATATACACATTCCCCAACAACACGAATGTAGGCCCCCTTAAGGGCAGTGATTTTTAATTCTGAGTTCACTCCACTGTATCCAACTGGAACACCCGTCTCAACAAATGTATACAGAATGAATGAAGAACTCAACAAGTTTCATGGCATCATCTAATTTTGAACAGTAGAAGTATATTTTAAAAATGTATGTTTGGCAAGATATTGCCCAGATAATTTATTTGCTGTTTCTTTCTTTGATTCAAAGGTTAAGCCTATAGTTTGCTTCATAATTAAGGACCAGAAAGTACACGAAAAGTCCAAAAACTGGTAATATTAAGTCAAAATGCCAGGAAAATGAGAATTTTTCAAGAAAATGCTGACAAGCTGTTTTTATGGAACCACAAAAGCAGGCACCAATAATTCACATGAATTATGAGTGAAGGTGAAACGGCTGAAAACTTCTTCAGCTGAGCTGGTGAGAAGGCATTCTGACTGAGCAGGCTTAATGGTTTCTTTGAAAAATAAATAACTAAACAAATGCACAAACAACACAAAACCACTAAAGTAGAAAGGCTAAATACTTCTAAGTCCATGTTAGCATTCGCACTTTGAATTTTCATTCTGAAGTCTGGCTACACTTCAAAAATTCTGCGGAAGCACAGCCCAAAAACACACAGCCCTGTAAGCTGAAACTGCTATTTAATGAAGCAGCTTTCCGGCTCACAAAAAAAAAAATCTCAAATGAGAAGTAGAAAGACAAAATGCTTGACCCCTGAAACCTTCCTTTTCATTATGATGAGAAATCAAATTTCGGAGTATTTATTTTAATACTATTTTTTACAAATCACTCTGTAGTTGGGGCGGCGGGGGGAACCACTGGCCTAATTACCACTCCTCAAACCACAGATTCATACTAACCGCTGTTGCAACTCTCTCTTCCTGAAAGGCTCTCAGTCGGCCAGAGACAGGAATCCCAAGCATATTTAACGTGATGGAAAATTGGTAGGAAACTATCTCTATGCAGCTATTTTTGTTGTCTTGGGAGATGAGAACAGGAGACTCTGGGCATATTTGTTTGAGTTGTTGATCGTTTCAAACATGTTTCCCTCCATTAACTCCTTCCCTTTCTCTGTGGTTTGCTCTTGCTTCAGTAAATTAGATACCAAGCTTACTGGACCAGTTCCATGTTCAACTCTATCGTTGGAAGGGTCTTTGTGCTTCCTTCAAGAACACCCATGCTACAACTGGAATAAGGCAGAATAGAATAGTGGGGTCCTTGGGAGTCCTGGTGGTGCAGTGGTTAAGAGCGCAACTGCTAACCAAAAGGTTGGCAATTGGAATCCACCGGCCACTCCTTGAAAACCCTATGGGGCAGTTCTGTTCTGTCCTATAGGGTCCCTAAGAGTCGGAATCAACTCAACCGCAATGGGTTTGGTTGGTTTTTGGTCTGGAGCCAACAACCATAGACAAGTCTCTGAGGCACTCTATCCAAATTTCATCTCTTCCTCCTCTAAGCTGCTGCAGCTTCTATTAAAGCACCCCATTCTGCCCCATATCCATGAGTTTTATCTCCTCCAGCGGACTTTAAGCTCTCTGGGGCAAGGAATTTTCTTCTTCTTCACAGTATGGAGCACAAGGCTGTAGAAAATTTCTGTGAATGGAGTGAACTGTCCTTGTGGAATAAGGAACAGCAGCAATCGTTCACATCAGTTCTACCAGCTGAGCCACTAAATTTCCAACTGTAGGGTCCGACCCAGATCCCAGGCGAAAGGGGTTCGTGCTCTAAGCCGCAAGCTCCCCAACTTGTTGGGGTCAGGTTATTGGAGGGGACCAAATTCTTGAGCAAAGCAAGCATTGTCAGTATGTAGAGTCGGGAGATGTACACACACGTTGTTGCAAATGTATGAAATAGAAAGCCATTTTTAAACATTGCCTAACTTATCGTACACATTTTTTATCCACACAAATTAGAGGATGACCAAAAGTTATCTGTGCTGGGCGTTCCACAATTTTAACATTATAAAAGGGTCCCCGAGTCAGAAAAAGTTTGGGATGTCCCTCTGAGATTAGGAAGGAGATATGGTACGGGGTGGGGTGGGTGTGGGGGGTATGGCTGTGAAGAGTCCAAGCTTTGAAACCACACAGTCCTGATCTCCAACTCCCCCACATACCCAGTGAGCCTTGGCCAAGTTACATAACATCTCTGTGCTTGATTCATTCATTCAAAGCATATATTTCCAGCACCTAGTATGTGCTGCATATAGAAAAGCATAAGGCCCTCAACAAGACGGACTGACACAGCAGCTGCAACAAAGGGACCAAGCATAACAACGATTGTGAGGATGGAGCAGGACCAGGCGGTGTTTCGTTCCGTTGTATGTAGGGTCGTTATGAGTAGGCAGCACCTCGACAGCACCTAATAACAATATGTGTCAGGCACCTTTCCAAGCATAAGACTTACAACAATAAACAAAACGAAGAAGGTTGCTGCCCTAAAATAATCGGAGAGGGGCATGATAACAATATACCAAAAAAACAAATCCACTGCTTTCAAGTTGATTCCAACTCATAGTGACCCTATAGCTGCCCTGGTAGTGCAGTGGTTAAGAGCTATGGCAGCTAACCAAAAGGTCAGCAGTTTGAATCCACCTACCACTCCCTGGAAACCCTATGGAACAGTTCTACTCTGTCCTATAGGGTCGCTATGAGCCACTATGAGCCATAACAATATAGTACCTACTTTATAAGGATATTATAAAAATTCCACACCAAGTATTGTAGGTAAAGTCCTTAGCACAGTGTCAGGGCCAGGAACTGTGCTCTTCAATAAATGGTAGCCATCATTTAAAGCAGGAAATGTCAGTTTGCACATGCTGGAGGAAGTACGTCGAGTGTATGAAAAATAAAGAAGAAGAAGAATACACTGGCAGACTGTCACATATATCACCCCACCAAACCCAGGATGGGATGGAGTGATCTTGCCAGGTGCATGGATGAAGCCCTCTCTGTCTAGTCTGTCTTTATGGTTTACCCTTTCAAAGGTTACTTTTTCTGTTAGGAGTAGGGACATCCATACGGCCTCTGATACTTAGAGAACAAGGAAGGATTCCAAGAAATCAAACTGTGGTCCTTGCATCAAAGAATGTCAAGGACTCAACTGCAAATGAGCTCCAGAGGATGAATGTCAATGACCTTTCTCATGAGCCTTTCATGCCAATTGCAGAGGACTTACCAGTATTCTCCAAATCCACCTTGTTCTTTAATTCCACTATGCCTTTGCCCTTCTGTTCCTTTTGTTTGGCATGCTGTTCCCCACTCTTCATGCCCTGATAATAATTTCACTCATCCTTACAAGTCCAGTACAATACCACAATGGAAGCCTTCCTGAACTCCCAGATGGCCAAAGTTAGTCTCTCTCACCTCTGCCTACCAGAGCACTCATCACAGCACCTGTCTACTGAATTATTCTCATTTGTTTTGTGCTCATTCTGTCATTAGAATACACTTCTTGTATGCCCAACACCAAATTCAGGGCAGCAGGCAGTCCTCAAACATTTCACTCATTTATTCAGATAATATTTACTGAGCACCGACTCTGTGGTTAGCTCTGTTCTAACATGTTGGGTAAAGGGCAATGAACCAACAACCCAAAATGCCTGCTCTGGGGAACTTCCATTCTGTTGGGGGAACAGCTCCTTACCTCTTTCTCCACCACTGCCTGCACAAGATCAGCCTGACCACCCACAACAAGCATTCCAGGGGTAAGCAGCCGTTATGTGTGGCATGTTTTCATATATAAACAAACCTCCCTCAGTTTTAAATTCTTTGAAGTGTGAAGCAAAACCAAATGTCTAAAGCCACTACTGTCCACATGCACCCTCGCCACAAAAGTTCAGCCCTCCATGTCACTGCCTTGGCAAGTGGGTGCCCTTTTTTAAAATGAGGAGAAACTTCATCCCCCAAAAAGCTAGCTTGCTGCCTGCAAGGAACAGAGCAGAATTATTTCCTAGGAAAGAGATCAGCCAGGCCAAGAACTATACTCATGAGGCCCCCTCTCCAGATTTCCCTCCATGAAGCTTCCACTGACTGACTCCATCAGACTTGATTTCTCTCTCATTCTGCGTTCCCTCGGCACCTTTACATGGCTGCCTGTGCCACAGAGCCCTCGCTTATTTATATACCACCCCAGCACTGTGCCTGGCCCTTTCACATATACGTGTATTTCATTCTTTTTTTAAGGCCTACATTCTTTACTAATTGAGCTAAACTGCTGTTTTGTTTACAGGTGGCTTCGTGGGATAGTTTCAGTTCAAGGTTTAAAGATTATTTCAGGACAATAGACTCCATGGTTCCCCCTGTCTCAATGACTCCAGTAAGCCTGGATTTTGTAGGAATTTGATGTTCTGTTCCACATTTTCCCCCTTTTGATCAGGATCCATCTATTGGGTCCTTGATCAAAATTTCAGTAATGGTATATATTTATACATATGTGTGTGTATATATTTGTATGTATGTATACGTGTACATATGTATATATGTATTTCTCTTCCAACTCAATTGTAAATTCCATGGTTACAAAAACTCCCTCTATTTCTACAACACCTCACACAACATGAACTCACAGCAGGCACTCGATAAGTGTTTCTTACATTTCATTTCTAGGAAAAGCTTTTACTCCTTACACCTCTACTAGTAAGAGGAAATAAAAGCCCAAATCTATGCCAAAAGAACAGGTAAAAGTCTAATTCTCTTCCAGGTAAGAAATGACATAAAATTTCCAAGAAGAAAAGCCATCCAAAGCATAAACAATATTGGAGACATTGTGAGCTCATCAATTTTTTCTAGGCTGTTAAAAGTTAATAGATAGCTTGTTTACCTCTGTTCATTTCCATGATCTTAAATGGGCATGTGAAAATTTTTACTTCACTCATTTCTCCTTCTTAAAATGATTATAATCAAATATACAGGGTTAGTATAGAATGCCTACTGAAATGAATCTTTTGTTTGTTTGTTTTCCTTTATCTAATATTCTCTGTACTCTTATTATGTTCCAGGCACTATGCAAAACTACTTGTGCAAAATTATCCAGTGAAGCCATCAGGGCCGGGGCTTTTTTTCGTTGGGAGTTTTTTAATTACCTTTTCAATCTCTTCTTCTGTTATAGGTTTATTTAGTTGTTCAACCTCTGTTTGTGTTAGTTTAGGTAGGTAGTGTGTTTCTAGAAATTTGTCCACTTCTTCTAGGTCTTCAAATTTGTTAGAGTACAATTTTTCATAGTATTCTGTTATGATTCTTTTAATTTTAGTTGGGTCTGTTGTGGTATCAGCCGTCTCACTTCTTATTTGGGTTATTTGCTTCTTCTCCCACTTTTCTTTTGTCAGTTTGGCCAATGGTTTATTGATTTTGTTGATCTTTTCAAAGAACTACTTTTGGTCTTGTTAACTCTTTCAATTGTTTTTCTATTCTCTAATTCATTTAATTCTGCTCTAATTTTTATCATTTGTTTTCTTCTGGTACCCAAGGGCTTCTTTTGCTACTGTCTATTTGTTCCAGTTGTAAGGTTAATGTTTGGATTTTGGCCCTTTCTTCCTTTTGGATGTGTGCATTTATTGCTATAAACTGACCTCTGAGCACTGCTTTTGCAGTGTCCCAAAGGTTCTGGTAGGATGCATTTTCATTCTCATTTGATTCTGTGAATTTCTTTATTCCGTCCTAAATGTCTTCCATAACCCAGTAGTTTTTGAGCAAGGTGTTGTTCAGTTTCCATGTGTTTGATTTTTTTTCCTTTCTTTTTCTGTTACTGATTTCTACTTTTATGGCTTTATGGTCAGAAAAGATGCTTTGTAATATTTTGATGCTTTGGATTTAAAACTACTTGTGTGATCTCACTTAATCTCAAGACAGCCCCATGAAATTGGTTCTTCTATTGATCTCATTTTACAGATGATAAAATGGGGGGTCAGAGAGGGTAAGTCACACAGCTAACACACAGCCGACCAAACCAAGAGGTGCTACTCCCATAGCCCAGAAGCCATGCCTGAGGTCAGCAAATTTCAGCTTGGGGGACAAGTCAAGTCCACTGTATGCTTTCGTAAACGAAGTTTTATTGGAACACAGCAAAGCTCAATTGTTTACATATTGTCTATGCCTGCTTTCGTTTTACAATAGCAGAAAGGAGTAGTTGCAACACAGGCCCTTATGGCTCGCAAAGCCTAAAATATTTACTATCTGGCACTTTACAGGAAAAGTTTGCCAACTCCTGGTCTATGCTATACATGCTAGCAACCTTCTGAAAGTCTGTCATATCGTACACATAGTACAGGGCTTGCAACAAAAACAAAAGGTTTCTAATGACCTTAAAAACCTAGAGTGGGGAACAGTCCTTGCAAGTCATCTGCCTTCTGTTTCTGAATTATAAGTTGAGCCTGGCATCAGTAAATGCCTCATTACTCTAACTTCCATTTGGAAATAAATATACTCAGGATATGAGAAGTATTTATCGCTTGCAGAACTGTCTGATAATAAAGAAATTGCCCCATCAGTCAAACAACAATAGAAGATTTATCGATTTTCTATGCAAAGTATTATATTTAGACCTAAATAAGCTATGGTGAGAAAACAGTTGAACGTGTAAAGGACAGATGGGATAGTAGTAGTGGTATGAACCTTTCTTCATTCAAGCTCTGAAAGCAGCAAAGATACAGAAAGATTCCACATTATCCCCAAATGTGTAATCGCTGCATGTACATAACATGGAAATGTGGTACTGCATCGCTTGGGATGAAGACTGCAAAATAACTCTGCCCAGAACCTAATTCATCAGCCTTTCTCCTTAACTATCAACCTCTCCTCCTGCCTTGCCTGTCTGTTAATGCCACCACCAAGACTGGAAGCCTCAGTCAGTCACCCTGATCCACCATATATAATAGGTTTCTGTGTCTTTGCACCAAATTGCTTCTCCTCTATTTCTGCTGCCTTCAAGCTAGTTAAGGCCCCCATTGTTTCTGGCCTAGACTTCTTTGATCAGCCTAGCCTGGGTCTCTGGGTCACAGGGCTCCCTACTCCAGTTCTGCTGGGCCACAGGTTATCTCCCAGAAATGTGTCTCCATTTCCCATCCACACACTTCCCTGACCCCTCACTGGCTACCAAATTAAAGAAAAATCTTGACCCTGTGAATTCAAGAAGCAATATATAGACCTGAGTAACATTATGGATTGAATGGTGCTCCCCCAGTACCTGTGAAGGTTTTACCTTGTTTGGAAATAGGGTCTTTGAAGACGTTACCTGTTAACATGAGCTCATGCTAGAGCAGGGTGGGCCCTAATCCAACCTGAGTGGTGTCCTTATGAGAGAGGAGAGATACAGAGAGATGGAGGAAAGACGGCCATGTGACAGAGAAGTCTGCTGCAGCTATAAGCCATGGAATGCCTGGGGCTACCAGAAGCTGGGAGAGACAAGAACGGATCTTCTCCTAGAGATTTCCCAGAGAACTTGGCCCTGCTGACAGGCTGATCTGGACCTCTAGCCTCCAGAACTGTGAGACAATACATTTCTATTCTTATAAACCATCCAAGGAGCCCTGGTGGTCCAGTGGTTAAGTGCTCAGCTGCTAACTGAGAGGTCAGTGGTTCAAACCCACCACCAGCTACACAGGGGAAAGATGTGGTGGTCTGCTTCCATAAAGATTACAGCCTTGGAAACCCTATAGGGCAGTTCTACTGTGTCCTATAGGGTCGCTATGAGTCGGAATCAACTCAGCGGCAACGCGTTATAAGCCATCCACTTTAAGGTGCTGTTATGTCGGCCCTAGAAAATAGGCCTACTGTTTATGCTTTAGGCTCCATCAGCATACACTGAGGCCAGCTGGAAAGATTAAAGCAATGAACAGATGATGGCCACTTACACTGACTGGGCTTTCACCCCAGGCTGGGCCTACCATGTACAGTCTACAAGTGCTGAGGTACTTACGTCTCCCATCAACCCAGTGAGGAAAGGACTGGTATGTCCACTGTCCCGCCAAAGACATGGAGACAGAGAGGGCTAAGGAACTGGCCAAATTCCGCACGGAGTAAGGGGTGGGGCAGGAATTCAGCCCAAGGAAGTGACTGCGAGGCCACACTCCAAACCACTTCCTTCTGCCTCTGCTACCTCTGGATTCCTTAAGACTTGGTATTCCTCTGAAGTTACTCTTAGAAAATTAAACTTAGAATTACATTTATATACTTCCCTTACAAAATTGAAAACTCCTGGAGGGCAGGGTCTAGTTTTATTGATCTGTAAACCTTCTCAAATACCCAACCTGGTACCCAGCTGGAGCTAAATGAAGAACAAAGGGATAGTCCCTCCTCCAGCAAGTATAATGGGGGAATGGAAAAGAAAAAATCTCTCAGAAAATCCATCAACAGAATACCCCTAAGAGGTCTTTCTTTGTGGTTTGTTTATACCCCTACATATATTCACCAGGACTTCCTGAAAATAATTTTGAAGGAAACAAAGACCATGAAAAATTAGCTGCCAGATTTGGAATGGTGTGTTTCTGGGGAGGAGGGGGACAGAGTAAAGGAAAGGCCACATAGAGTGACCAGATTTCCTAAGGAGAGTAATTCATTTCACTCCAAACCTGGAGTGATGCAGCAGTCCTCAACCGTGGCTGCACATTAGAACTGCCTGGGGAACTTTTAAAAAATCTGATGCCCAGGCCAATCCCAGGCCAATTAAATCCAACCCTCTGGGGGTCGAGCCCAGGCATCTGTGTTTTTTAAAGCTCCCCAGGTGGCTTCAAAGTGCAGATAAGGTAAGAAAACACTGGAGTAAGCAGAACCAGTGTTGGAATCCTGGCTGCACTAACTACTGATTATGTGACTTTGAGCAAGATACTGCTCAAGCATCCTTTTCCCTCAGCTCAGAACAATCCCCTACTAGCTACATGACTTCAACGCATTTCCTCCCTTGTAAAAAGGGAATCCTAATAGCACTTGACCCTCAGAAAAATCAAAGCCAAACCCGTTGACATGGAGTCGATTCCAACTCATAGCGACCCTGTAGGACAGAGTAGAACTGCCCCACAGGGTGTCCAAAGCTGTAATGTTTATAGAAGCAGACTGCCACATCTTTCTCCCTTGGAGCCGCTGGTGGGTTCAAACCACCAACCTTTCAG
Source organism: Trichechus manatus latirostris (assembly GCF_000243295.1). NCBI lineage: Eukaryota > Metazoa > Chordata > Mammalia > Sirenia > Trichechidae > Trichechus > Trichechus manatus. The sequence goes on from NW_004443958.1 coordinate 6,330,593, forward strand.
CTAGCAGCTGAACGCTTAACCACCACACCACCAGGGCTCCTTTTCTTAACCTTCGTAGGGTTATTTTAAGACCTAAATGAGATAATACATCGAAATCCTTAGATTAGCGTCCGGTACATAAAAGGGACTCAATAAATATTAGCTATTTTTATCATCAAAGGTACACTGGGTTTACACTATTTGTTTCACAAGCTGAGAACTAAATACAAAGTACTTGATATGGAAAGCACTTAATAAATGTTACCTTTCTTTTCCTATGCTTATTATCTGAATACCTGATCTAATCTGAGAGGCCTCAGAATAGAAAAACCTGAATCCCCAACACTCACCTAAGGTTGCCAGATAAAATACAGGGGCATACTTCATACTAAAATTTAAATTTAAATGGGTACTCTATACTTTTATTTGCTAAATCTGGCAACCCTACACTCATCTGTCATTTACACTAAAACTGGGGGGTAGGGACAGAGTCTAGTCTATGGAGACCCAAAAAACAATCAGCACCTAGGACCTTCACCAGGGCCTGTTGTTGCTGTTGGGTGCTGTTGATTCCAATTCATAGCGAACCGCCGGATAGGGTTTCCTTGGCTGTAGTGAGACCTCCAGGTTTTTCTCCCTCAGGGCCCCTGCATGGGTTTTGAACCTCCATCCTTTCTGTCAGCAGCCAGACACTTGCCCGTGGCGCCACCAGTGCTTGTTAGTAGCCAAAAGACATGTTACTATTATCATATGCAACTCACCAGCTCCACTGCATTGGGCAAGTCAAAGCATTGTTCAGATGAACAAAGCACAGGAGGAAACTGAATCTATTCAAAGGCAAAGGAGTCCAAGAAGGGAGAAGGCTTTCCTAAACTGACCCCTATATTTTGCAGTCACTTATCTGCTTCATAAATCAAGTGTGAACATTAGATTCACACAGAAACCCTTGCCTCCTGGTGGAACACACTGCAACCCTCCCACAGGGCAAAAGCTTGGCTATAAATTATTTAACCTTATAAATGATGGAATACAAAACCTGAAGCCAAGTTACGAGCTTTGATAGCTCGATGGCATATTGGTCTCAAAGGTGTTGCATGTTTTGTTTTATTTTAACCCTCGCTTTCCGAAAAAGCTAACTTTATTTTTATCCTGTTAAAGCATTTTTTTTTTCCATTAGAAGAAAGGCAGAAAAAAAACAGACCGATCAGAAAAGCAACTTTCTTGAAACTCATTTCACCTGGTATTTATTTTGAACCCCAGAGCAAGGGCCCCAAGGAAATGTTATGTCAACTGTAATACTGGTATATGTGTAAGAAACTGAAGACTAAAAACACTACAGAAGACGTGAAGAAGCATTAAGAGTCAATGAGTCAGCCCGTTCTATAAGAGTTGAATTAAATCAGCCACTAGATTGTTCATTGATTATCACAAACAGCGAAAGCTCTTCTGCAAAGGCATGCTTTCCAGCTCACTTGGCTAATCCCTCCTGAGCAAGGATCCAAAGAATGAATATTATTTATCCAATGGCAAGATGCACAAATTAATCACACCCAAGCGCCATGCTGGCAGCCAACCACAATCTATAAAATAATTCCAGACTATCATTATAAGCCAATAACAAGAAATAAAGCTCTGTTATTCATCTACCTCCACCCATCCCCCCAAAAATCCCAAGTTATAAAGGTTTGAAATGACACCCTCACCCCTGCACAGGCAACTAATTCAGACTGCTAAGGTCCCATGAAAATATTTTTAAAAGAGGAGAAAGATAGCAAGGTAGAAGCTAATTTCTTTAACAAGGAAAGTAAAGAGGCAAACAGGTATACCATTCATCAATGTGTGCAAAATTCACATTAAAACCCAAACGGTAACAAGCATCACCCACAATTTACGTCAGTGAGTTATCACATATACTGATAGCCTAAATGGGCTTGATGCAATCTGATTAGGATATTTTTTCTACAAGCAAAGAGTTTGAAGAATATGAGTAGAAACAAATTCATTTTGCTTCATATATAGCAGACTCAGACAGCAACCCAGGGGACCCACAAACAAGTTGTTGGCAAAGTTCCAACTTCGCAAGGTGGCTAATGATACATGATAAAGTAGCTCTGGTGGTGCAGTGGTTAAAGTGCTTGGCTGCTAACCAAAAGGTGAGTGGTTCGAACCCACCAGCTGCTCCTGGGCAGAAAGATGTAGTAGTCTGCTTGCTTAAAGATTACAGCCTTGGAAACTCAATGCGGCAGTTCCACTTTGTTCTACAGGGTCATTGTGAGTTGCAATTGACTTGATGGCAACGGAGTTTTTTGCAAGGGCTTCGAACCAGTTCTTCCCACTTCAGTCATGGCAGAGGAAGCAACACTGGAACAGACTCGAATTGTTACAATTTGAGTGAGCTGGAATGATAACCAGAACAGGAAAAATTAAGGGTCTAGCCCTGCTAGGAATTTAATCACCCTCTTAGAAAACAAGGGCAGCAGCCACAGTGCATAGCAACCAAATCTCTTGCTCGAGGGATTCTGAGCAGAGTCGGAAACAACGGTGCGACACTCAAAGATGGCAGCCGAAGGAGCCACTTTGAGTGTGTGTCGCTGTCCACAGTCCTGCCAATAACCCAGTCTCACCCATCAGGCTTCTCAAAGCGCTCACTATGCCTCTTCCAAGTCTCCCATTCCAGGGGTGTGATCTGTAATTTTTCTCATTCCGGTTATCATTGCAGATCACCCAAACTGTAACAAATCGGGTCTGTTCTGGTTTCTCTCCATTGGCCGTGGCTGAACCGGTTCAAGCCTTTTGTTTGTTTGTTTTGGAAAGAGATGGCACAAAGGGGAAAGGGGGCCAGGAGGACACAAATGTCCCATTCATGATGCCCTGCATCCCTGTTGCAGTCGATGTGAATGCTGCCCTTATGAGGCTGCCAACTTTGAAAGTGAAAAAGAGAGAAAAAAATATGTGTACCTTAAGTCGGGAAGATGGGGGTGCTCGGTGTGCTGTGCTTGCTAAGAGACAGAGGAAGACACTGTCAACAAGCCTTCATCTTTAGGCAAAGCAGCTTTTCTTTCTTTCTGGCCTGTGGATACGCAGTTGAGAAAGCAACCACATCGGCTTATCAAGAAGCGTGTTAACAGGAAAAAACACAGCCCTGAAGGTGCAAGCGGGCCATGTGACTGACTGCAGGGGGTTCCCTAGCTGCTGTCGGCCTCTGGAACACACACTGCACAGGGTTCAGGATGTCATGTGGGAACCCTCCGCGAGAGGCCAACGCTCTCGTTTGCTCTCACTGAGCAGTTTCTCTAATTCCCACTGACTGGATGTTGCCTGGCATGCTTTTCTTTCATTCCAGGTCAAGACAAATTCAATATACCCATTCAGCCTCCAGGTAAGATGCTATTTCACTGCCTTCATGGGGCTGACGGCCACCTGTGTTAGGGAGGAAAGGACAGTGAATAAAGGAAGGTGGCAGCGGGGGGGAGTAAGGAATGAGTTTCTCTACAGGAGTCTCTGGGTGGTGCAAACTATTAACCAGCTTGGCTGCTAACTAAAAGATTGGAGGTTCAAGTCCACTCAGAGGTGCCTCAAAAGAAAGGCCTGGCAATCAGCTTCCAAAAATCAGCCACTGAAAACCCTATGGAGCACAGTTCTATTCTGACACACATGGGGTCACTGTAAGTCACAATCGACTCCCTGGCAACTGGTTTTATCTTCAGCTTTTGTCAGACTTGGAAAAGGGCATTTTCCGTAATAGTTCCGTTTGAATGGGTGACTTACGAAAACAAACTTGAGGTATTGGTGGCACTGACTGCGCATCTACGCGATACCTGGAAGTACAATGTATATATACACTTTACATCCGTTAGCTCACGTCATCCTCCCCAGAACCTTCAACAGTAGAATCAGCTGTAATCGTTTCACTTTTGAGGAGACCAAAGCATACAATTTTGAAATTCATTTTTTTTTTAAATCACGGAAACATCTAGTAAATGCACATTGCATCTGGGCACAACTGCCTCTCAGTTATTCTGGAAGGAAAAGAAGACTGAATAAAGCTAGTTAAAATAAAAAAAGTAGGGAGGACTTGGTTTGGCAGAGAAAATACTGAGTAAAAGAGAATGCCATGCCAGGATCAGTAAGACATATGACCCTAAGAACATCTTTCCAAGTTAGCAATGACAGGCTGATGTCCTAATCTGAAGAGTGTGGCATTAACTTACTAACTAATCAATGTATTTTCTCCCATGACTTTTTCCCAAACACAGAGCACTGGCCAATTGCTGTGGGTAAACCCAGTCAGCTATAAACACTACACTAACAATAGCAGTAAGATCAGTCATGCGCAAAATTGCTCCGGAAAATATACTGTCTCTTCTAGCTTTATTTCTCCACATGGATGGCCTGTTGTTTTCTGCTGTACATTCCCAACATAACATGCAACCACATTTTAAGTCAGACACGGCCTTGCCATTGGCCTTTGGAAAAGGGGGTTATCATACTGCAAACTTCCTGAAGAGAAAGGTGAGCTAAGGTGTGGGAGCACTGTTAGGTGGCCAGGACAGCTTTGAGGGTGACAGATGACCTAGACTTAGAAGCTGGGAGTCTTTGCCCTTTCAACGTCTTTCTACATTAAGGCCATATGCAAATCATGTCAATCAACACTTACCACGGTCCAGCCTTTAGTAATAGGGAGCAGGGAGCAGCACTGGTGGTGCAGTGCTTAGAGTGCTCGACTGCTAACTGAAAGTCGGCGGTTCTAAACCACCAGCAGCTCCGCAGGAGAAAGATGTGGCAGTCTGCTTCCATAAAGGTTTCAACTCAAAGGCAGTGGGTTTGGATTTTTTTAGGAAGTAGCAAAAGAATATGATTAAGGTTACTCATTAGAACTCAAAGATCAAAGAAACACAAAACTCTGGTCAATGGGTAAGGGTACAAATTTTCATCCTTTGTCAACCAGCTAGAAAGGCTTAGGGAAGATTGTCCCCAAAAATCCACAGGACATTTCCACATAATTTATTTGCATTCTAATTTTTTTTAACTGTTCATATCTTTGTTTTAATCAATAGGTCTAGATGATAAGATGTGCATAAAAAAATTGCTTTTATTTCAATGTCTACCATTTTAGTTCACATATTTGGAGGGAGTTACATATATACTGTTTTTCTCATTTCAGCTCCTAACCCCAAAAATTAGCACTACTGTCAAATGAACCTGAATTCTTGGGAGGATTTTATATGCTTTTAAGAAAACTGGACTAATGTTGGCATTGTACCCACAGAAAGATATGTGCCAGGCCAAGAACAAACTCCAAATCATGGGGGTGGCGGGGGGAGTCTTCAAACCCTTTTAATATTCACCTCTCCAGAGGAAGTACTGGGCCCAATGAGTCTCACTTTGTTTGGAACATTTCAAATGATGCTCCAAAACATTTAGATTCATTAGATTAGGTAGTGAGAAAGTTAATGGTAAGAAGAAAATGTTATTAAATAGCCTCTGTTTGGGATAGAAGGAGCTCTAGTGTCGCAGTGGTTAAAGCACTCGGATGCTAAAAAAAAAAAAAAAAAAAAAAAAGGTTGGCAGTTCAAACCAACCAGCCACTCCGCGGACGAAAGATGTGGCGGTCTGCTTCCCTAAAGATTTATAGCCTTGGAAACCCTATGGGGCAGTTCTACTCTCTCCTGTAGGGGCACTATGAGTTGGAATCGACTGGATGGCAGTGGGTTTGGGATAGAGGAGGACCATCTGTCTCTAGAGAAAGCAACACAAGAGTTTAAAATAATCTGCCCTCCCCAGGGGATGATGGCTCCAGCGCCAGAGCACCTTTGTGCATTTGGAATCTGAGGAATTTGAGAGTGAATTCTGGACTGTTACAGGGTTGAGGGATCCTTCTTTGAACTGGGGACACAATGGGACCAGCTGCCACTCATGACCTTGGTAAACCACTGCATCCATCACTCTGCCATGCTCCACACTGCTCTCACCATTGTCTGGGTAGCGGTGAGGAAATTCTAATTTGCTGGGAGCCTGACACGGCCCTAATATTGGAGCCCTGGTGGCACAGTGGTTAAAGAGCTACAGCTGCTAACCAAAAGGTCGGTAGTTCAAATCCACCAGCCACTCCTTGGAAACCCTATGGTGAAGTTCTACTCTGTCCTGTAGGGTTGCTATGAGTCGGAATAGACTTGATGGCAATGTGTTTTTTTTTTTTACAGCATTAGATGGAGCCCTGGTGGTGCAGTGGTTAAGAGCTATGGCTGCTAACCAAAAGGTAAGCAGTTTGAATCCACCAGTCGCTCCTTGAAAACCCTATGGGGCAGTTCTACTCTGTCCTATAGGGCCACTATGAGTTGGAATCGACTCGACAGCAATTTTTTTTTTTTTAACAGCATTACATGGAGCCCTGGTGGTGCAGTGTTTAAGAGCTACAGCTGCTAACCAAAAGGCCAGCAGCTCAAATCCACCAGCTGCTCCTTGGAAACCCTATGGGGCTGTTCTACTTTGTCCTATAGGGTCGCTATGAGTTAGAACTGACTTGACAGCAATGGGTTTAGTCTTTTTTTAGTTTTTTTTAAGCAGCCCCTAAAACAAGCGTGCAGCAGAAGGCTTGGGGTTAGAAAATAGTCATGGAAGAGAGTCTGGCTTTCCCATGAGGCCGTGTGTGTCACTGAACAAGTGTCACTGGAATGGATGACAATTGTGAGCCCTTTGATGGTCTGTCTTTGTGTCTGGGGTAGTCTTCTCCCAGTGCAGAGAGGACGGAGATTTCCCTCAGGAGTTCCTTTATAGCACACAGCACTCAAGTCAGTAACAGCCACTTCATGCCCTCGATATCGTTTTCCTGCTCTGCTCAAGGAGACTTCACTCTTACATAAGAACGTGAGGATCTTTCAGCGGGCCCGTGAAGAAGAATCAGCTCAATAACTAAGTACCATTTTCTGTCTTTATCTTTCAATACCCTAGTTTCAGACTAATTTTTTAACAGGTCTTTTCAAGGGATAGGCACTTTTGAAAATCAACTCAAGACAGCTAGAGACAGGAAGACTCCCTTTCCTTCCCCATATGCGGCTTTGAAAGTCTCCTGAATAAAGGAAGAGCAAAGCTACTTTTTTTAAGCAAATAATTAACGATTTCCTTTGCAATTTATCTTATTTATTGCTTACACCTATGACTGTTACTTCTGTTGTTGTTGGTAGACACCATCAAGTCAATTCTGACTGCTGGCGACCCCATGGGTGCACAGTGGAGCTGCACTCTATAGGGTTTTCAAGGGTGTGAACTTTCAGAAGCAGTTGGCCAGGCCTTACTTACAAGGCACCTCTGGGTGCATCTGAATGGTCACCATTTTGGTTAGTAGTCCAGCCCTTAACGATTTGCGCTACCCAGTGACTCCATCTATATAGTAAGACTATTATTGTCCTGGTGTTACAAATGAGAAAACTGAAGTACAAATGGATTATTTGCCAAAGGTCGCCCAGCCTGTAAGTGGGGGGCCAGGATCTGAACCACGTCGATGCTTTGAACCACTCTGCTTCTAACAAAGCACTACAGTTAGAGCAGTTTATTCGCTTATTATAAACGAGCTCCAATCCTTTCTCCCTTCCAATACAGAAAAGAAAGCATCAACTTCAGTGGAGCTTGCCCTATTGCTACAGCAGCAGTCCTGACCCGCCGGGCAAAGGGCAGGCCATTTTGCCATCCCTCTGCCCCCGGGACATTTGGCTATGTTGACAGACATTCCTGACTGTCACTGTGGAGGAGGGGTACTGGCATCTAGTGGGGAGAGGCCAAGGCTGCTGCTAAACACCTTACACTATGCAGACCTGCTTCTACAATAAACAATCACCTAGCCCCAAATGTCAGTGATACCAAATATAAGACACAGGTCTTCTCTCCATTCCTTTGTTCTCCAATGCATTCAAGTCAGCCGACTATTAGCATCCCAAACTACCTTTACTACCTAAAACCTGCCCACCACTCCCATCCCAAAGTAAAAAAACAAAAACAAAACCCAACTGACTTAAGTTATCCCATTTCTGCACTTTTACTCCACTGGTCTCTTCTCACGTCATCTGACTCCTATACAGGCTACAAAAGCTAACTCAAACTATGTCTTGTCTAAGAAGGCAACCCACAGCAATGACATCTTCCACCCAGAATCAGTATCTCCAGTTTCACCACCTCGCACCACCAACAATAATGATCACTGCCACTGTGTTACCACCATGTGCCCCAGACTTTTGCCAAGCATTGGATATACGTTACTGCTAATCTTTAACACATCTCTGAAATAAATATATTGTTATGTCCGTTTTTCCCATGATGAAACTGAGGCTAAGAGAAGTTAAGGGACTATATAAGCGTCAACCTACGGAAGTGGGAGAGCCAGGATTCAAACCCACATCTGACCGACTCCACAGACCAGGCTCTTTCCAAATGGCCTCCACTGCCTCTGGTTATGTCTGGTCTAGGCAGGCACAGGTAAGCTCATATCTCCCACATGTCTCTAATTCTCCCAAAGTACCTGGCAGAATGTTCAATAAATAACTGCTGATGCATTGATCAGACAATAACAACCTCTCTGGGGTTCAGAGGCCCCTGTGAGAATGAGGCTCCCACTGCAGACATTTCTCTTTTATTACCCTCACACATACACACATCATTTTCTTTGTTTTCCCCTATTGCATATATATTTTAACAGCTTTATTGAGATATAGTTGGCATACAATAAACTGCATGTATTTACATTGTATGTTTTGATAAGTTCGATACATACACACTCATAAAACCATCTCCACAGTCGGGTTAGTTAGTTCTAGCTATCATCCTCAAAAGTTCCCTCCCCATCCCACCACCACCATCTACCCCAGTCATCCCCACACAACTACTGATCTGCTTTCTGTCACTATAAATTAATTTGTATTTCCTGGAATTATGTATATATGGGATCATGCAGCATATACTCTTTTTCTCTGTTTTGTTTTTTTTTCTCGCAGCATAACATTTTGAAATACATCCACATTAGTATGTATCAATAGTTTATTCCCTTTTATTGCTGAATAAATATTTTATAGCCCTGGTGGCGTGGTGGTTAAGAGCTCGGCTGCTAACCAAAAGGTCGGCAGTTCAACTCCACCAGCCGCTCCTTGGAAATCCTACGGGACAGTTCTCCTCTGTCTGTAGGGTCGCTATGAGTCAGAACCGACTCGCCAGCACCTAACAACCACAACACATGGCTGTACCACAATTCATTCATCTATTCACCTACTGATGGACGGTATGTTGTTTCCAGTTTGGGGCTATTACAAAAAAAGCTGCTTTAAACATGTGCGTGCAAGTCACCATTCTGTTTGAAATCCATCTCCATCCAAAGAAAAATGTTTCCAGATTATAAAATTGTGTTAAATTTTAAAGCTTTTTTCCAGCATAGAAAAGGAGATGAGAAGCAATATCTCACTTCCTTATTGAGTGATATTACAGAAATGGCTAGGATCATGGACTTCTAGGTCAGATGGCCTATGCTGTCATCTGGATCCATCCCTTAGAAATAAATTAACTTAATTTCATTTTTCATATGTATAACATCAAAGAAGAGAGCATTGGTGGGTTCAGTGGTAGGATTCTCGCCCTCCACACAGAAGACCAGGTTCAATTCCCGGCAAATTGACCTGATGTGCAGCTACCAACCATCTGTTCAGTGGAGGCTAGTAAGTTGCTATGATGTTGAAAAAGTTTCAGTGGAGCTTCCAGACTAAGACAGACTAGGAAGAAAGGCCTGGTAATCTACTTCTAAAAAATCAGCTAATGTAAGACCTATGGATCACAATAGTGCAATCTGCCATGATCATGGGGATGGTGCAGGACCAGGCAGCTTTCTGTTCCCTTGTGCATGAGGTTGCCATGAGTAGGTGGACAACTGGACAGCAATAACATCAAGATAACAGAACCTCCTTCAGAGGGCTGTTGTGAAGATGAAATTATGACAATTCACACAAAGCCTTAACACAGTACCCACTGTACAGCAAGTATTCAATAAATATGGGATGCGATTACTATTAATATCTATTATGAAAAATAACTAAGCCTCATTATGCTTTCACGTGACATTCCTATTATTTATGCCAATTTTCTCTAAGTTGATTTTATCTTAAGTAATCACTCTACTACTTGAAAATCAAATAGCAAACAAAAGATAGTTTAATATAGTGCTCTTAAAACTTTTTTAAACCGTGCTTCCTTTGGGAGGGAGGGGCATATGTGTATATACACACATATATATACATATGTATATACATATGTATATACATATATATACATACATATATACATATATATACATACATAAACACACTATATATATAT